>NC_089589.1:1018533-1318533 GCF_019320115.1 Miscanthus floridulus
ACGCGCCAGCAGAGGAGAGAACCGAGCGATTGAGTGGGGAGGGCAATCGGAGCTGGGCATCTCCTCTCGGTTGAAGAAAAAGAAAGAGAGGGGAAAAGTACAACGCCCGCCCGAGGACAACGGAGACAAGAAAGGACAAGGCAAGGCCGGTGGCGTGGCATTCGCGCGATGCGTCGTGAGTCACGACATGGCCAGCAGAGAAAGAAGACAACGCGAAGGTTGGCAACTTTCATTACTCAGGGATAGCGTGGCGTGGCAAAATCAATCAGAGACAGACATGATCGGAGAAGACAGGAGCAGACAGGGGGCAGGCAGAGGTAAAGCAAAGGAGCAGACTCATGAGAGAGAGAGGGAGAACGGACAAGCAGCAGCAGCATTCGTGCCATCCATTTCCTCTGTACTAGTACATGATTGGTTGGAAATGAAAAGTCGTACATGACAGCATCAATAGAAAAGAGAGAAGAAGGCAGCAGCAGCAGCAGGGAGCGGAGACAGATATAGCCAGGCCGTAGAGGAGCAGGTCAACAAGCACTGCTACACGTTCTTTATTAAAGTTACTGCCGTAACGTGCGTGTGTGTATATACACACATGCATACCTATATATATATACATATATATATATATATATACATATATATATACATACATATATATATATATACATATATATATATATACATATATATATATATACATATATATATATATATATATATATATATATATATATATATATATATATATATATATATATATATATATATATAACGGTTTACTACTTTAGTCAATTTGCAACGTCTAGGCACAGGAAAAATTCAGCAAGCTCGAATTTAAATTTGATTCTAAAGCTATATATACATGTATATATAACGGTTTACTACTTGAGTCAATTTGCAACGTCTAGGCACAGGAAAAATTCAGCAAGCTCGAATTTAAATTTGATTCTAAAGCTATATATACATGTATATCATTCTATTTATTAATGGATTTTATTTTATTTATAAATGTTGCTTTTCATGCTTAATCTAATAGAACGAACCGTTCGTTATCGATTGGCCAGAATTGTCGTTCAGCAATTCCTAACTATTTTTATGCACTGAAATTTAACCTGGACGTTTATTTGAATTCGCGAAACTACATCACACATGATTCGTTTATCGCCTCAAGTACGTTTTAAATTAAAAATCTGAGAAACTCATTTTGAAGTTTTACTTAGACCTAAATCGCGGCGCTAAATAAGATCGTAACACCGGCGTGTTACAACCAACCCCCCTTAAAAAGAATCTCGTCCCGAGATTCGAAGCTAGAACTAGAAAAGGGGAAACACGATTACTTTCGTAGATCAGGGGTTACACGAAAGATTACACGACTTCGAATACAAAACCGCACGGGACCTAGGGATACATGGTTAAGAGCAACTTGGTACAACCGAGATCTAATCCAGAAGTCGAGATAGACGAGGACAATAGAGAAACAACAAGATAATGATTATCCAAATCATGGCGTAGCACCAACAAATCCAGAAACAGTCGACTGAGAAGTAAAACATCGTTAATCCTAAGACCAACTAACCAAGGGAACTTGAACTCCTTCGACGAACCGGATTCTTTCTTCTTCTCAGATCACACCATCACCTCAGATAGACGAACTTAGCTTCACAACGTCGCCTAGATTTCATAGTTTTGCTGTGAAAGCGAGAGTGTCGATGTTTTACCACCGATAGCCTACCATGGGGGTACCTGGGACAGTATGTTCGGGCTCCGGCGTGTGCTGAACTCGATGGTTAACGCAAGAGACAGTCGATTTATCCTGGTTCAGGCCCTCGATCGCGGATCGAGTAATAACCCTACGTCCAGTCGGCGTTAGCCTTTGCGTTGGATTGATTGTCAAGTGTTATGTTGTACAATTGTTGTTCCCTTTGTCCAGGAGCCCTGCCCTCCTTTATATAGTTAGGAGGCCAGAGTCCTAGTCGGTTTATAATGAGAGTTTCTAGTAGGATTACTAAATAGTACTACTACTAGGATTACAAGGGAAGAATCCTAGTTAGACTAGATCTTCTCTCTCCTTTGTGGGGTATCCTGTGGGTCCCGTATCGACAAGCCCCCGAGCACTTCATGGTTGAGCTCTGAAAGTCTCATTTTGCTCCTTCAGGTCTTGATGAGTAGTAACAAATGTCATCCGAGTACTTTCTAGAGTGAAACCTTGTAGCGCTTCTTGGGACCTTTGAGTGGTGAGTGCTTTTTTGAAAAAAGTACATCCGTCTGATTGTAGCCCCCGAGCCTCTTGCTATTTGGAACAAGGAGCTGGAGGATCTTGTCTTGAAGTTGCTCTGTTTGTTCGTTGAAGTTTTATCAAAAAGAACTCGAATACGGCTCGTTCCGGGTTCTTTTTGTCGTAATGTCTTGAAGTGGTCTACGTTGAGGAAGTCTTTTGGTGACGTGCGCTTTTTCGAAGAAAAAGCGCACTCACTGAGTGTAGCCCCCGAGCCTCTTGCTATTTGGAACAAAAAGTTGGAGGGTCTTGAATCTTTATGTTGTTTGAAAATTTATGTTCTGAAGTAGTTCCTGAGAGTTGGATTATGTCATCATCTGAGTAGTTTTGCGGCATCTTTTCGAAGCAGCCCTTTAGTCTTGGATTAAACCATCATCCGAGTAGTTTCGCAGCATGCAGCCTCCGAGTGTATATCCTTGTTGTTTTGTTCAGGAAGAACTCGGATGCGAGGTCTTGGCGTATTCTTTGATAGTCTGCTGTTTTCAGATGTAGTTGTATGGTGGTGGTTGAGTGTAAATGCCTTTTGTTCATGAGTTGTACTGTGCTGGTATATTCTTCCGAATATGCCCGTCTTCGAGTACTATTCCCTCTTGCCTGAGTCATCCATTATTGAGTCCTGTCTTTTCACTGTGTCCTTTGTTAGGCTTATTTCGTTGGTACTCCTAGTCCATGCGCGCCGCTCCTTTGATCTATAAATACTGTCCCGGGGTGCTTGTTTTCATCCATTGGACATTTTGTTGAAACCTTCGTGGTCATGAACATGGTAGTTTGTGAAGTAGAGCAGCCCCCGGGCATATTTTGTAGTTCCTTTGCGTCTTGTCGTAGTTGGAGGAAGTCTTGTGATAGGGATTAGAGGTAGGCTAATCCTGCGACAGCATTGTGCCAGGATGTACGTGGCGGTAGTTGGAGGAAGTCATGTGATGTGGGCTTCGTTCCTTCATCTGGCAGTTCTAGGTTGATCCTCGTCGCCTGTCTTGAGACTGTCTGGTGCAGATCAACACCATATCCAGCATCACATCGGTCTTGGGTAGACAGATGCCCACCGGCCTTCTCTGCTCCATGTTGCCTTGCCGTGCTGCCGATTTCTGCCTTGGATGCACTGCGTCCGTCCTTTGAAGAAAACAGTGTAGCTGATGGTGGTTTGTCCTTCCGAGTAGCAATTTGGGACACATAGTCGTTCCAGAGCCTAGCCGTGTCCGTGTTCCTCTTTGCTACTTTGCTTTTCATGGTACCGAGTTCGTTGGGTCTTGTAAGGTTTGTAATCTTTTATTTTTGAAGCCGCATGTAATGGAATGAATCTTGTCTTCTGAGTTGTCTTTTACTTTTCTGCTGTGATCCCTGTCGCTCATGAGATTACCGAGTTCTTTCTTAAATAACCAGGTTCCTTTGTTCCTTGTGAGGTAGCCCTTTCTTTCTTCTTGGTTTGACGAGTTGTTCTTGTAGCGATCTGATAACCCTACCGTGGTGTTGGACGGATAAGTCTAAAATCTGGCCGTTGGTTTGTACCGTTGTGTGGATTTGTGCCCTCCGTCGTTTTAGCTGCATCGGTTAATGGACCGTTGCGTTCTCACATTGTGTTTTAACGGGCCTTGTGGGCCATTTTTATTACTGAAAAATCTATTTAAAGACCTTTTATCTTCCTTTCCTTTGCTGCCCAGCTCTTGCCTTTAAACCCTAGCTTTCAGAAATCCACCGCCGTCATCGTCGCTGTCACCCGAGCACCATCATCCTAGCTTCATCTTCCCTAGTGCCTTTTTGCTTCCGCTAGTTCATGGGAAAGAAGAAAACCGCAAGCAAGTCCCAGGTGACCTTCATGGACGAGGAGTCATCCCTTTCTTTGATCGAGAACCAGGAGTTCGTGGCCATGAGGGCTGCTCAGAAGGTTTGGCCGGCTCCAACAACAAGCGAAGATCAGCTGCGCGAGCTCGTCAGCGATGGCTTGATCCAAAGCAAAGTCATCGCTGAATGGAGAGTTCCGGGCGAGCATCGGGTTCCAGCTCCGGGTCCTGGTGAGATTGTCCTCTTCGTTTCCTTTGTCCGCGCCGGACTTTGCCTTCCTGCTTCCGCCTTCCTTCATCAGTTTCTTGGTTATTTTGGGTTTAGTCTGAACCATCTAACCCCTAATGCCGTTCTCCATCTTTCTATTTTCGTTCATCTTTGTGAAGCTTTCCTTGGAATCCCTCCTTCTCTATCTCTTTTTTGCTTTTTCTTTCGTCTGAAACCTCAACCCCACCATCAAGAAACCAGCGTTCTTGGCGGTTGCGGGATTCAGTTTCGCCAGGGTCTCAAGATTAAGTTTTTTGACTATGACCTAGTCGATTCTGTAAAAGATTGGCGTGCCGAGTGGTTTTACGCTGCTAATTTGATCCCTTCCCTTGTCGTCCACTCTGGGTCTGGTCCTGTGGTGAATGACCGATGGGACAAGAAACTTGAGTCACCTGCTGAGATTCAAGTGATCCAGCCACTCCTTGATAGGATTAGTATGCTGAAACAGCAGGGTTTGACCGGCTTCGGTATTGTTTCGAGCTTTCTTCGTCACCGAGTTCAGCCTTTGAAAGAGCGGGAGCACCTTGGCTTCGAGTATTCTGGGGCCGAGGATCCTTCATGCATGGTCCCAGCTCTTGAGCTGACTGGTGAGGAGGTACTCGAGCATCTCCAGAAGATGCTAAAAGGAGTGAGCGTCATTCCTCCTGCTGTCTCCGAGTTCTCTGCCAACAACCCGCCCCCAGCTGTGAGTTGTCTATCTCTTTGTTTGGGTACTTTATGTACTCTTGCTGCATCCATTTTTGTTAAGCTTTTCTTTGTCTTGGTGTTTTATCCTTTTTCGCAGGAGCTTGGGCGGAACTTTGTCGACCCGATCCCTCTTGATGTTCTCCCTGCCGTGGCGGAGACTGGGGATAAACTTGCTGGAACCTCTGCAACTAGTAAGTCTCAAACCTCTACAGCCCTTCCTGGGGTTTCTTCCAGATTTGTTGATGTATATGAAGAATATGTTCCTCGTCTAGTCCCTCGTGGTCCTCGCAGTGTCCCGAAGAGGGGGCGAACGGATGGGTCTTCATCTGGCCTGCCTGTCTCCAAGAAGCCTCGCAAACCAAGTACTCCCTCAGGTACTCCAGTTGTTGCTAGCATGCTCTTAGGTGAGCACATTTAATACTCTTTGTTCCTTTGTTTTCCTGTTTCTCTCTTGAACCGAGTACTTTTTATTCTTTTTTTTCAGCAGGTGCTCTGGTTTCCTTGGCTGAGGGAGAAGAGGATGATGAAGTACCCCTCATCTTACGGCGGTGAGTTGTTTTTCATATTCCTGTTGCATTGAATTTCTCTTCTTTGTCTTGACTTTTAGTCTTGAACTTTTTGAAGTAATCGAAGGTCGGGTGTGAGTTCTTCCGAGGCTCCCGCGCCGACTTCTCCTGAAGCTCCGGTGTCGAGTTCTTTGGTAGCCTCGGTACCAAGCTCTACCGCTCCTCCAGGGTGGAGTTCTTCCACGGCTCCAGCCCCGGCTTCTTCCGTGGCTCCGTTATCGGCTATCCCGCTCCCGTCGTCGGGTGGCGGGGACGTTTTCGCCGTCGTGGTTCCCCCTGCGAGGCCTTCTTTTGGCTTCGCGAGGAAGAAAGTAGTTGGGTGAGTAGATTCTGGCTTCATCTTTTTTGCTTCTGTCTTCCTTCTTCTGGTTCTCATCGGTGCTTCCTTTTATCAATTTTAAGTGTTTTGTCTTCTCTCGTTTCTTCGTCGACTTCTTCTCAGCCTTCCACCGTGCCATCGAATTTTGAGCCTCAGGACTCACAACATACTATTGATGAAGTTGCTGCGGGGGCTTCGGAGCTACTTGGCGAAGTTGCGGACTTGGCCGCCCCAGAGGTGACTGTAGCCGTTGCGTCGGGTCCTTCTGAGGGATTGGCTCCGGCTTCCCTGGAGGTTGCTTTGGTCGTTCCTTCTTCGCCCCAGCCGGCCTCTCCTTCCCCTTCTCTTGCTTCCGGCGGTCCCTCTTTTACCGGTGACGTGGTGCAACAGTTCAATGCCACCCATCGGCTGTCGGAGCTGACCGTAGCCTGGGGGAGCTTGTCGACCCTTACGACTTCTTTTGGTGAAAAACTCTAGGTAAGTTTTACTGCCACTCCTCCTTTGCATGCTCATTTTTCTTCTGTCCTTACGCCTTGTTTCTCTTTGTCTCTTTTTGCTCAGTCTTTCACTCGTGATCCTTCTGGCTTCTTTTTCTCATCTGAAAATGAGAGAATGTTGTCTTCTGAGGTGGACGCTCTGAAAGCCGATCTTGACCTCCTCCAGGCTGAGTTGGAGACAGAGCATCAAATGCACCAAAAGGAGGAGAAGACCCTTCGTGCCCGGGTAGTGGAGACGGAGAAGCAGAGAGATGCCGCGGTGGAGTCTACGAAGAATGAATGCAAAGGTGTCGCGGGTTCTGCTTGTTTCTTCTTGTATTTTGACTTCTTTTTTTGCTGACTTGTTCTTCGGTGTCTTGTCTAGTTCTCCAAGTTGAAAAGCAGAAGCTCTCGAAGAGTATCGATGAAATGAAGGCTCTTGTCCGCTCTAGTCATAATAAGGCTGAGGAGGTAATTACTCATACTGCGGAAGAACTCGCCCTTGCTAAGCTGATTAGGTGTGGAGCTGACAGAGATCTTGTGCAGGCCCAAAAAACTATTGAAGGCTTGTCCGGGAAGCTGGCGACGGCTACTGAAAATTGGAACGTTTTGTGGAAATCTTTTCATTCAGTAGCTGATGTTCTCCGAACTCCAGCGGATGACGGGCAATCTTGGGCGCAGTTTATTCCCCGGATTCCGACTCATTTCCAAGAGTTCGCGAAGAAGTGTGCTCAAGTATGTACCAAGAATGTGCTAGCCCAGGTCCGGGTCCTTGCTCCAGAGGCGCCTCTATCCAAGATAGCAGAGGAAGCTGATAGCCAAGAATACCTTGATGCCGTTGAGAGGATGGAGCCTGAGGTCGAAGGTTTAGCCAGTAGGGTTGTAGACAGTCTAAATATTAACATTTCCCTTCCTGATGGCAATGCCTGATCCAATTGACCAGCCCCTTGTAATATTACACTCCTCTTTTAAATGAAGATTCTTTATTTTCGTTGATGTATTCTTTGCCTGGGTGTGGTCTGAGTTACTTGACTTGCTGAGTACTTTGTCCCGTTTTCGTCTCTGCTCTGTAAACAACTCTGTGTGTTATCCTGACGAAATCCCTCAATTTGTCGAGTACTTTTCTTTTCTTCCTCTTTTGTGATCCGTCGAGTGCTCTGTCCACGCTATGACTTGTTAGATGTAAATCTTTGTGTTGACAACCTTTCGTCCACGCTATGTAAAACGACTCGGCATAGAATCCGTCCGCGCTATGTAAAACGACTCGGCATAGAATGTTGCCTTGATGAACCTCGACATCCGAATGCTTTCTTGACTGGCGCTTGTGCTTTTCTGAGGAAAAAGTATTCCTATCTGGATGTAGCCCCCGAGCCTCTTGCTTTTCGGAACGAAGAGCTGGAGGGTCTTTTGAAGCTCAATTTTGGTCGACTAGTTTTAGGTGTTAGCTTTTAGCTACCCTCATCGGCGGGCTCAAGCGTCTTTTCAGCTATTTTGCTCTCGGCCGGGATGCTCAGGCATGTTTTTAGCCATTTTGCTTTTTGTTTCGGGTGTTAGCTTTTAGCTACCCTCATCGGCGGGCTCAAGCGTCTTTTTAGCTATTTTGCTTTCGGCCGGGATGCTCAGGCATGTTTTCAGCCATTTTGCTTTTTGTTTCGGGTGTTAGATTTTAGCTACCCTCATCGGCGGGCTCAAGCATCTTTTCAGCTATTTTGCTCTCGGCCGGGATGCTCAGGCATGTTTTCAGCCATTTTGTTTTTTTGTTTCGGGTGTTAGCTTTTAGCTACCCTCATCGGCGGGCTCAAGCGTTTTTTCAGCTATTTTGCTCTCGGCCGGGATGCTCAGGCATGTTCTCAGCCATTTTGCTTTTTGTTTCGGGTGTTAGCTTTTTAGCTACCCTCATCGGCGGGCTCAAGCGTTTTTTCAGCTATTTTGCTCTCGGCCGGGATGCTCAGGCATGTTCTCAGCCATTTTGCTTTTTGTTTCGGGTGTTAGCTTTTTAGCTACCCTCATCGGCGGGCTCAAGCATTTTTTCAGCTATTTTGCTCTCGGCCGGGATGCTCAGGCATGTTCTCAGCCATTTTGCTTTTTGTTTCGGGTGTTAGCTTTTTAGCTACCCTCATCGGCAGGCTCAAGCGTCTTTTCAGCTATTTTGCTCTCGGCCGGGATGCTCAGGCATGTTCTCAGCCATTTTGCTTTTTGTTTTGGGTGTTAGCTTTTTAGCTACCCTCATCGGCGGGCTCAAGCGTCTTTTCAGCTATTTTGCTCTCGGCCGGGATGCTCAGGCATGTTTTCAGCCATTTTGCTTTTTGTTTTGTGAAAACAACTCGTTGAAAGTCATGACAAGACATGCTGTGGATGAATATCATCTTTATTGATCATGAATATAAACTAATACATATGTTGTCGAAGAATATTGTCCTTCGTTGATTGTGAACGTTGGTCCCTTCTCCCTTGTGGCTTGCATCTCTGTTTTTTTCTTGAGTTGTTTTTACGCGTAGAATCTTCTTAGCTGGCTGATGTGCCATGTATTGTTGACTTCTTTTCCATCTTCGGTTATTAACTTGTATGTGCCTGGTCCGGTGACTTTTGTGACAATGAACGGACCTTCCCATGGACTGAGTAGCTTATGTCGTCCGTCAGTCTTTTGTATCCTTCTTAGCACTAAGTCTCCGAGTTGTAATGATCGAGGATGGGTACTCTTGTTGTAGTGTCGTCTTAAACCTTGTAGGTATCTGGCTGATTGGAGGGTAGCGTTTACTCTGACTTCTTCTGAGCTATCGAGTTCTAATCTTCTTGTGTGTTCTGCTTCTCCTTCATCGTATTGTTCTATCTTTGGCGATGTCCAGATCAAGTCAGCAGGCAGTACGGCCTCTGACCCGTAAACTAGGAAGAAGGGTGAGTAGCCTGTTGCTCTGCTTATTTGAGTTCGTAGCCCCCATACTACTTTCGGTAATTCTTCAATCCATTTGGACCCATAGTCCACTAGTTCTTCGTATAACCTTGGTTTTAATCTGGCTAGTATGAGTCCATTAGCCCTTTCTACTTGTCCGTTGGCTTCTGGATGTGCAACAGACGCATAGTCTATACTGAAACCACAGTCTTGTGCCCAGCTTTTGAATTCTATAGCTGTGAAGGGGGAGCCTAGATCTGTGATGATTCGATTGGGCATGCCGAAGCGGTGCGTAATGTCTTGGATGAACTCGACAGCTTTGGTTGCACTATATTTCGCGAGTGGTTTGTATTCAATCCACTTGGTGAACTTGTCGATTGCTACGAAGATGTACTCGAAGCCGCCTTTTGCTTTCTTCAGGGGTCCTACTTGATCCAGCCCCCAGCAGGAAAAAGGCCAAGCGGGTGGGATGCAGATAAGATTGTGAGCTGGTACATGGGCTTGTCTTGCAAACATTTGGCAACCTTTGGATTTTCTAACAAGTTCTTCTACGTCTTTCAAAGCGGTCGGCCAGTAGAATCCGGTGCGAAATGCTTTGCCAACCAGTGTCCTTGAAGCGGCATGATTTCCGTAGCAACCTGAGTGTATTTCATCTAGGATCTCTTTGCCTTCTTCAAATGAGACACATTTTAGGAGTACTCCTGATGATGCTGCTCTTCTGTAGAGTCTATCTCCTACTAGAACGTAGTTTTTGCTTCTGCGAACAACTTGGGTGGCTTCTGCTTTATCTGTTGGCAATTTATTTTCTTTGATATAGTCGATGAAAACTTGGCTCCATGAAGTGTTGATTACCAAGATCTGAACGCCTTTAGCCTGAATTTCATGGGTTGTTTCACCGGGTTGTTTGATAGAGGGAACTGATGGCTCTTCTATGAATACGCTGGGTGGAACCTTCGCTCTGTCTGATCCGAGCTTGGCAAGGACATTTGCTGCAATGTTGGAATCGTGCAGGACGTGTAAAATTTCTAATCCTTGGAAATGTTTTTCAAGTTTCCATATTTCAGCACAGTAAGCACCCATGTTTTCTTTGGTGCAATCCCAATCTTTGTTGACTTGGTTGATGACTACTGCTGAATCGCCGTATACGAGTAATCTCTTTATTCCGAGGATAATTGCCACTCGTAGCCCATGGATGAGGGCTTCATATTCTGCTTCGTTATTTGTAGCTTGCCATAATATCTGAAGGACGTACTTGAGTTGTTTTCCTTCTAGAGAAATGAGGAGAACGCCTGCACCGGCTTCGCCTAGTTTGAGTGACCCATCAAAGTACATCTTCTAGTGGTCAAGTATTGTATCTGATAAAGGCTGTTGAATCTCTGTCCACTCGGCCATGAAATCGGCAAGGGCTTGAGATTTGATTGCTTTCCGCGGGGTGAAATTGATGTTAAGAGCTCCAAGTTTGACTGCCCACTTTGATATGTGTCCTGTTGCATCTCTGTTGTGCAAGATGTCTCCGAGCGGGAAGTCTATCACCACTGTGATCTGGTGGCTTTCAAAATAGTGGCGAAGCTTGCGTGAAGTGATCAATAGGGCGTAGAGTAGTTTTTGTACATGCGGGTACCGTATTTTTGATTCGGATAATACTTCGCTAATGTAGTATACGGGTCGTTGTACTTTATACACGCGTTCTTCTTCTTCTCTTTCTACGACTATTGCCGTGCTGACCACAGCAGTAGTCGCCGCAATGTATAGCATCATATCTTCGTCTTTCCTTGGGGGTGTGAGAATTGGTGAGGATGTGAGGTATGCCTTAAGTTCTTTGAGGGCTTCGTCGGCCTCCTTTGTCCACTCAAACTTGTCTATCTTCTTTAGTAGTTTAAAGAAAGGTAACCCCTTTTCGCCGAGTCTTGATATGAAACGGTTGAGGGCCGCCATGCATCCTGTTAGTTTTTGCACATCTTTGATACTTCTAGGTGGGCCCATTTCTGTTATAGCTTGAATTTGCTTGGTACTGGCTTCAATCCCGCGCTGACTGACCAAAAATCCGAGTAGTTGTCCTGAAGGAACTCCGAATACACATTTATTTGGGTTCAACTTCCATCTCCATCTCTTCAAGTTTTCGAATGTTTGCTTTAAATCTTCAATCATAGTGTCTGGGTTCTTTGTTTTCACCACTACATCATCCACATATGCCTCCACATTTTCACCGATTTGATCCCCAAGGCAAGTTTGGATAGCTCTTTGGTATGTGGCGCCGGCGTTCTTTAGTCCAAACGACATGGTTTTGTAACAGTAAGCACCGAACGGAGTAATGAAAGACGTCTTGCTCTGGTCTTGTTCTTTTAATGCGATCTGGTGATACCCTGAATAGCAATCGAGAAAGGATAATGGTGCAGACCCTGCTGTTGAGTCGACTATCTGGTCAATACGTGGTAGTCCGAACGGATCTTTTGGGCAATGTTTGTTGAGATCTGTGTAGTCGACGCACATGCGCCACTCGTTTGTGTTCTTCTTTTGCACAAGGACCGGGTTTGCTAGCCAGTCTAGATGAAGGATTTCTCTGATGAATCCGGCTGCCATCAGTTTTGTGATTTCCTTTTTAATCGCTGTCTTTTTGTCGGGTGAGAATCGTCATAGCCGTTGCTTTATAGGCTTGGAGCTTTCATTAACATCAATTCCGTGCTCAGCCAACTCTCTTGGGACACCTGGCATGTCGGCCGGCTTCCAAGCGAAGATATCTTTGTTGTCCCAAAGAAAGTTGGTGAGCGCAAGTTCCTATTTTGCCGAGAGGTGAGCACTGATGGTTGCTGTCTTAGAGGTATCGCCAGTACCCAGGTCGATCTGCTTGACGTTGGCTTCTTTTGGTGGTGTGATTATGCTGGGCTTTTTAGCCGGTATTTCCAATTCTTCTTGGCCCATCTCTGCAGCAATTGTGGCTATTTCTTTTCTACTTTGGTCATCTTGTGCTCTAGCTGCAATCTGGATTGCTTGAACATCACAGTCAAAAGCGCGTTTCAAGTCACTTCGAAGGGAAAGTACTCCATTAGGTCCTGGCATCTTGAGCAACAAATATGGGTAATGCGGTATCGCCATGAATTTTGCTAGTGCCAGTCGTCCAAGAATTGCGTGGTATGATGACTCAAAGTCCGCCACCTCAAATTTGATGAATTCCATGCGGTAATTTGAGGGTGTTCCAAAAGTGACTGGTAGAGTAATTTGTCCGAGCGGCATGGCTGCTTTGCCAGGCACTATTCCATAAAAAGGTGTGCTTGTTGGTGTGATCATCCCGGCGAGTTGTAGTCCCATCTTCCTTAGTGTTTTCCGAAAAGATGATGTTGAGTCCGGCTCCCCCGTCGATTAACACTTTGATGACAGTCATACCAGCAATAGTTGGATCTAGAACCAGTGGATAATGGCCTGCGTTTCCCACGCTAGTCCATTGGTCTTCTCTGGTAAATTGGATAGGATACTGTGACCAATTGAGATATCTTGGTGTAGCCGGTTCTGCTGTCATGATAGTCCGTAGTGCTAGTTTTTCTTGATGTTTGCTTCTGCAATCTGGAGCCCCTGAGAAGATCACTGCTACCGTTCCCCTGGGTTTTTGGAATCCTTTGTCCTCGTTGTTGTTTTCATCTTTTTTCTGATTGTCCTCTTTGGTGTTCTCCTTACTATCTTTTCTTATATATCGATCATTGAAAGTGTAGCAATTTCCAATGGTGTGTCTCCCATTGGGGTGCAATGGGCATCGTATGCTTTCAATGTCATCATATCTTTTGGGTTTGGAAAACTTCTTTGATTTGTCGGCCATTGCCATAGTATTGTCTGGTCTACGTTTTCTTTCTTGATGTCTGCTATTTCGATGATTTTGCTTGTCCGGGTTGTCCTGGTTGCTTCTATCCGGGAACCTCTCTCGTATTTTTTCTTCCGCAGTAATCATCTTTTCTACTGTTCGTCTGAATTCTTCATTGTTTCTCGGATTTTCTTTGCAGAAGTCTTGAAATTGCCATCTAGCAATGATTCCGTGAGAGAAAGCTTCAATCACTTCTCGTTCGGTTATGTCATGCACTTGAGCCCGCAGTTCGCCGAATCATCGATAGTAATTTCTGAGACTTTCGCCTCCCTTTTGCTTGAGCCCTTTCAGTTCTGCATGAGTGATCGGGTGTGTGATGATACCCATGAAATTTTCATAAAAAGCTCTTTGCAAGTCTTCCCAATTTCTGATAGATCCTGGATTTAATTTGTCGAACCATTGGAAGGGCATAGCTTCTAGTGCCATGGGAAAGAACAGGGTCTTGATATCATCGTCTCCTCTGGCTAGTTCAATTGATTGTGAATATATTCTGAGCCATTGCCTTGGTTCAGTTTTGCCATCATACTTAGAGTGGTTAGACGGTTTGAATTTGTGAGGTAATCGCACCGATGCAAGCCTGTTCGCGAAATAGGGGAATCTGTCGTGTGTTCCGGTTTCTTTGAATTCGGATTCGGCACCTCCTTCTGGCCAACTGTTGTTTTGATGGGAATAACTCTGCGAGGCTGTCTGAATAGGCACCCTACTCCTAGTCTTTCTTGGTTGTTCAAATTGGTGGCCTTGATTATGTTCCTTCCTACTTTCTCCGTTATGGCTTCCACCTGGCCCAAGTCTTTCGAAAGCGGACTTCCTTTGATTTTGATCTTCTTGCCTGTGGGTTGTTGATCTGGCGGGTAGTCTCGATCGGGCTCTCTCTTCATGCGTTCTTGGGATCATTGACCGGAGCAAGTCCTGGAGCTGTTCATACTTCTCTCCGTGATGTGAAGTTGCCCTGAGTTCTTCTAATGCTTCTCGAATCTTATCGTAAGGCGTATTCACCGTGCGTCTTTCTTTGACTTCTTGTTGTGATTTTCTTTTGTCGTATTCAGCCAAATCTGACTCGTATCTGATCTAGGCTTCCCTGCGCTGCCTAGCGCTGTGTTGGCGCCCTTGCTTCAACTTGTTTTTCCTTTCTCTAGCATGTTTCTGACTCTCGGTTTCTCCATCGTAGCCCTGGGCAAAGGGTGATATGTTGGATTCTAATTCATCTGATGACCTGACATCGGGTGCTTCTAGGGGATTTAATGGTGACCGAGGACGTCGAACCATGAGTACTTCCCGTGCGTGAGCTGTTCTGTTATTGGTGTTAGTTTTCATAGAGTTGCTAATGACTTCAGTAGACGCCTCGATGTCGCAGATCGAGTCTCCTTCTTAGTAAGGTAGAATAGCTGTTGTTGTTGTGCCGACTAGTTGGGTTCCGCTATCTTCGGGAACGGAACCTGGCCAGTGGATGATACAGTCTTGCGATGTTATCGTTAGCATGAGACCCTCCTGGGCTCCTGTCAGTGGTATCCCAAGCATTGGATTGAAAGACCTTTCGATCTATCCCTGATAGGATTTTGCCGTGTTGTCGAGCCCAAATGGAAAAGAACTTGTCTTTTTGAAAGAACTCTAAGGGTAATCCGAGTTGTTTTGGGTTGTGCTCTGGAATCCTGCCAAAAAAGAACTCGGTTTCTTGAAAGCACTCGAATAAGACTTCACCTTGGACACGGAGCTTGAATTCGAGTCGGATGCGCGTAGCCGTGAAATCTTATTCGAATCGGATATTATGAGCTGCGCGAATCTTCTGGTGAGCTGATCCGTCATAGTTGTCGAAATAGGAAATTCTTCATGATGATTCGGATCTTTGAGGAGATGGCTTTGAAGCCTGCCGTAGTTGTCTGCCTCGCAGATCCATGAGCCAAAGATGAAAGTTGATCCCGTCGGGAAGATCATGTTATCGAGGTCCATCGAGCTCTCGGATGCAAAGTCGCCGAAAGCCCCTGCCTGACGCGCCAGCTGTCGATGTTTTACCACCAATAGCCTGCCATGGGGGTACCCGGGATAGTATGTTCGGGCTCCGGCATGTGCTGAACTCGACGGTTAACGCAAGAGACAGTCGATTTATCCTGGTTCAGGCCCTCGATCGCGGATCGAGTAATAACCCTACGTCCAGTCGGCGTTAGCCTTTGCGTTGGATTGATTGTCAAGTGTTGTGTTGTACAATTGTTGTTCCCTTTGTCCAGGAGCCCTGCCCTCCTTTATATAGTTAGGAGGCCAGAGTCCTAGTCGGTTTATAATGAGAGTTTCTAGTAGGATTACTGAATAGTACTACTACTAGGATTACAAGGGAAGAATCCTAGTTAGACTAGATCTTCTCTCTCCTTTGTGGGGTATCCTGTGGGTCCTGTATCGACAGAGAGGAATGGGGATGAAGAAGAAGAGCAAGGACCAAGGGTATTTATAGAGACGAACGGAGAGGGAAAAGCAACACACCGTAGGCAGATGTGGCGGGGATGGGATACATAGACGGTGCATGCTGTGGAAATAAGGTCAGAAACATGGCATGCTTCCTGCACGAGCGGCGGAGGGGGAAATAAAGGAGAGTAGAGGAGGTCCGCTCGATGAGGCAGTCGTGCGGGCGATCATGTCACCAAAAGAAGAAAGAAAGGGAAGGGGAAATGGGGGGGGGGGTCCGGTATGGGGATGAGGCGCGAGAGTCGGGAGTCGACCGGATGCTGGAAAAAAAGGAGCAACGCACAGTGCACAAAGACGGCGAGCACTGCACGATGCTGTGGCCACGTGAAAAACGGGGAGCTAAAGACCCGATACAGACAATGTTCATAGGGCACGCAGCGAAATGACCCAGCATGCGAAGGACAGTCAACTAAAAACAGGGTTGGGATATGACGTCCACTCTGACTTTTCTATTACTCCCGGCTATCCACTGTTAACCTTCCTTACTACTCTTCTTTTTCTTTCCTTTACTCGACCACATCTGTCTTTCAAGTGGACTGGGACCATGTCATACTTTCTTCCTCCAAAACCATCTCCTCTTGGTTACCTTGAGAGAACACCTCTACATCAACCCGTTGTGGATTT
This sequence comes from Miscanthus floridulus, assembly GCF_019320115.1. NCBI lineage: Eukaryota > Viridiplantae > Streptophyta > Magnoliopsida > Poales > Poaceae > Miscanthus > Miscanthus floridulus. The sequence continues at coordinate 1,034,718 of NC_089589.1, forward strand.
TCCGTTTGAACACCTAAACATTTCCAAGGAGAAAATTTTAAAACAAAATGGTACGGCAATGTAACTTGGTAAAGGTACTTGGTCAGCAACCTCGATACCAGTGCGTGCCGAGCAGCGTCACCATGCGGCAGCTGTTCCACAGGGAGCCCTCGGTTTCATCGCGGCACCAAGCTTTTAACCAGGCAACTACTACCAACTTACATGCCATGAAGGCAGTGGGGTCATAGACCACAGAGTAAGGGGAGTATTTCAAGGGAAAATTCAAACAACAAAAGTTTCCCTCCACAACCTGGGACAAGGAATTCAAATCCAACGACGGATTTGTTTTAAAAAAATTCAAGTGTTCTGCTAGGACATCCACAATTAGTCGATACAGTGTCCAAACATCCGACCACAGCATATCTACTGGCATCTAAATGTCAACTTCTCGCTTAATATCACCCTAGAAAACTTTAAGCACGTCTAACGAACTGAGGGTAGATGAACGCAATAAACACGGTGAAACAAATAAAATACATGTTCCAACGGTCTGATACGGGTACATCATACAGGCATTCAGGCTCCCATTCACGACACAGCATTCACCTACGGTCGAACGAGCTCAACAACTACGGATGACAACAACGGCAAGAGTACAATACCGGGGGACAGCAACAAAAAACACTACTACTATGGGTACAATGTCCCAATGCAACTAGTCTACATCCTCACGGGCCAATGGCTGAGTGAGAGGAATCAAGGGTTCTTCTTCTGACACTTCCGAGGGTGGAGGTGCGGGCGGTGCTGCAACACTAGTTCTTCTTCTTTCTGGCGGGTGGATAGGGATCCCTTCCAAGATCGGGGCATCCTGCCTTCCAGCAGCCAACGTCCTTCGTTCGGCCCTGGTGACAAGATAGGCCACCCACAGCTGATGAATATGCTGATCTTCTGCCTCCTTTAGAACTTCCTCCATGGCAGCCTCTCGGCTCTCAGCAGCTGCAGCGCTGGCATGCGCTTCGGCGAGCTACACCTGGAGCATCCAGTTGAAGATCTTGGCTTCCTCGGTGCACCGAAGGCACACCCTCAGCCCTAAGGCTTGACGGTCGTACTACTCATCCAGAGCGAGCAGGTATGTGGTTAAGTGCACCATGGTGGGACTGTCTTCATGCGCATCCCTTCCTTGCAAAGCCTCCATGCGGGCCCTCCATGCCCGCCGATTCTTGTCCAAAGGAGGAAAGAACCACATGGGGGTATGGGCAATGGGCTCCTCATAGATCTAGCAGAGATACCGCAAGGCTTTGCGGGCCACAACCTGGTAGGTGTCGATGAAGCGAAACCCGGTTGCGGTCACACTCTAGGCTTCGGTGAGGTCGGGGAACTCTTCACTCTTCTCGATGTAGACAGTAACCTCACACTGCTTAGTGCCATGCTCCTCATACTCACAACCCTCATACTCGGGGCGATCATTGACTCCGAGCTTTTGCAGGGTGGCATGCAGGATTCTGGGAAAACCCTCAACGTTCAGGCAGTAGGTACTAACCTAGGCTCCTGCCATCTTTGGCGGTGGTTGCAAGGAAGGTTGAGCGAAAAGTTGGCTCAAAGGAAAAGCTAAGCGAGCTAAAGTGCGCCGAGTGTTGGTACCAATGGCTAGGCCAGGCTCTACTTATAAAGGAGGAGCGTTCAATGGTCCTGGCGCGGTTCACTAGGGTTCCCGCAAGAGATCACTATGATGAATCGACCAATCTCCGCGCGTTCGAGGCGAGCGACGTGCGATGCCATTACTGACTAGTACGACTGTAGGGCAAGGGTCCGACAAGAGCACATAAAAGGGGTGTAGAGAGAAGTGGGTCGCGACCGGCGTGAACCACGATGAACACGAAACACGAAGCCATAGTGCAGACCTACTCTAGAACAGGAACAAGTTCGTCGTTCACAATACGACACGCGCAACACCTATGAATGGCGTATCTGCAAGCAATACGGCATGACAATGCACAAACAGGATACGCATGAATGCACGTCCTATACGTCCTTTCACTGTTGCCAACATATAAGGCAACCGTTCTCAGAGTTTTGGCACATCGTTCTCTCCCTGTAACTAGCTGATACTATCAAACTATGCTCGAGTCAGTGTACCTGCAGAAACTTGATTAAGTCTACCTAAGTCAGCAGAGTGCATCTATCTTGGATACATAACCATAGTAATAGGGCTACTTATATAACTTCGCCTGCAAACGTCCTAACTTTTTGAAAGGAATTTGTTGTCAAATTTTAGTTTAGAAAAGGGTTTTGAAGCTTTATTTGCTCATTTATGCTCTGATACCACCTATGGTAGAACCGCCTAATTTAATGCCTCACATGAGTGCTTGTCTTCTATTAGACACTAAGCACTCAAGGGAGAACACTAAATTACTCGGTTCCGTCAGGCACACCCCAGGGGAGAACCCAAAAATCCACATTTTTGCCATTGGGATCACAAATGAGAGAATAAAGCTTACATCATTCTTAACCATTTCTTACATCACTTTACATGTACATCAGAGTATAACATTTATTATTATAACAGCGGAATGTAATCATATTATCAGAGTTATAAACAATTTAATATACAGCGGAATTTAAACATGTGAACAGAGTTACAGCGGAAATAAACATCTATTAATAACATGATGAAATATTGATATATAGACTATGACAACAGATTATGAAACTTTCGATTATAAAAGTATTTAGTGAGAGTTATAAATAACAACTACGATCGTAGCGTAAAGGAAATCCTCTCTGAGCCCACCAGGAGGAATCCACACACAAAGGTCAGCTCAAGCATCCACCTGTCACCTGCAACAGGGGGAATAAAACCCTAAGTACTCAATTGTACTCAGCAAGACTTACCCGACATGAGAAAAGAAAAGACTCCAAGGATATGTAAGGCTATCTGGTTTGTGGGTTGCATTTGCAGAAAGCATTACTAAGCGTGTGTCCTTATATTCGGTTCTTTATTAATAGCCGCATTGGTTCATTAACTAACCATTCTATGTAAGCACCTGTGCTACTTTCAAGCAGGGATAAGCAATCAGATTTCCTTTGTCCATCTTCCATCATGATGCTAAACCGTAGACAAGCCGTACCGGATAGTCCGGTGATTCGTGAATCAATGCCCCTAGCTGGGTACCCCAAAAACACACGCCCCGCTTATACCCCAGGCACAAGCAGGACCAACCCATCACTCTCCTGTCTTGGGTGTCCAGGTCCCCGTCCAAACTAGGACTCCAAGCCCCGCCCCTGAGTCCCGGACTCAGTGCGATGCAAGGACCTCCTCCACCAAAATAAACCCTAACAGTCGGTCCGGAAAGAGCCGGATCCACGACAAGAGAGCAACAAGTCTTCCAAGCGCCCATACACAAGTATGTGCTCGGGATAATAAGTCTATGACCTGCCTAGAGTCATATGCAACGATCGGTCCTTAACTGACCAGACAGGGAAAACGGTGTAACCAAGCTATGACCCGCCTCCGCGGCGACACAACTTCCTACACCCACCAATACCCAAACCGTATCCCTGCCCAGTCACCATTTTCCTTTCCACCATTTATATTTTCCAAGTGATAATGATATAGTAACATATTTCCTATAGCTCACGAGTGGCAGGCAATCACTCGACTTCTACCAGAGTCCTATAGCATAGCATTCTATATGATCCTGTTATACTAGTAAGACTCATAGGATAAAGATATATATGCCAGTGGATTTCATTCAACTCCTTAAAACTTAATGCACAATTATAATTTAAACTGCAGAAAGTAGGGGTTGTGCACCGGGGCTTGCCTGGGTAAGATATATTTAAAAGTTAGTATCTGCATCTTCAGATCATCCACCAGCAGCTGGATAGAAAGCCCATTGCATCAGCTCCTGGAGAGAATACCCTTACACCATCTTCGGATTCCCAATCATCCTTCGATCGATCTGTTGATCCATCATCATACCTATATGATATGCATGCGATGCAATGCAAAGATGTAATTAATCGACTGCAATCGTGACTCGTAAAATACGACATACGCCTTTCAAGCTAACGAGCTAGTTCTAACGACGACCGTACTTAGCTACGTATCCATGTTGTCGAACAAGGCATTATTTCCCAACAGTTGTTTTTAGTCGTACAAACCAACATTGTTTCTTCCTTCCTTCTATCTGATTTACTATACTCGGATTAGGACCTCATTGTCTATCTAGCAACTAATTATTGCTAGAAATCTACTGTCGAATTTTCAGAGCTAATGCTATTACCAATTTATCCGGGAAATTCCTACAAGTTCATCTTTTACAATATTAAGTATCGTAGATTAATTATATAGCTTCCAAAAATATTACCAACCTACGTGAACAAATATACTAACATGTAGATCATGAATTTAGGAATCTAACAAAATTGGTTTCACAATTTTATGATTTTTATTTGATTTATTACGGATTTACAAACTTCAGCCATATTAAATAAAATAGCCAGCTCAGCAACCCACAGTCGCACAAGGCCCAGTCGGCCATCAGGCGGTGGCCCAGGGCGTTGCGTGGCCCACCGACTAAGCGCGGCCCAGCCAGGGCGCGCGGTGTGCGCGGCCCGCAGAGGCGCGAGGCCTAGCAGACGTCAACAACATGGGTGGCCCAGGGCGCTGGCGCGGGCGGGTTGCATGGCCGACTCCGGCCCAAGCGGCCAAGCAACGGCCCAAGAGCGGGGCAAGGCGCGGCACATACGCGAGAAGGCCACTAAACTTTCCTTAAATTATGGCAAGGTCCAACAACACTATATACTTGAGTCTAGTATTTTGTGGAAAGAACCCCGTATAAAATCTTTCTTGGATTTATCACCCGTCTCACCTTCCTCCTTCCCAGAGACAGAACGCACGGAGCAGAGGGAGCACCGGCCGGAGGTGAAACTCGGCCGCGCGCTCGTTGACGACGACGAGGAGGCCAAACGGTGTAGTGGCGGGGCATGGGCGCACAGACACGGCACGTCGGCCCGGCGCTAAGCCACGGTAGCCGCGAGAGTTCGAGGCGGCAACGGCGCACGCGGAAGCGGAGCAGCAACGGGAAAAGGAGGGGCGCCGTGCTCAGGCATGGCGGGTGCAGCCTTGGCGTTGGAGCGTGCCAGGGCATCCGCGGACCGCAACATGGTGGCTCCGGCGCGAAGCGGGGCGAAGGGGCGCGCTCGCGCGCGGTTGGAAACGCGGTGCGGGGAGTTGCGCGCGGACCCGGCGAGGCAGAGGGGACGCATGGGTGCAGCAGCCAAGGAGCTCTACGGGTTCGGCGTGGACTCCAGCGAGGGAAGAGGCGCAGTGCATGCACGGGATGCGAACCAGCGTCGGCCAGGGGCTCGGTGATGCGGAGCAGAATTCCACGGCGGTGGATGCTGCCGTGCAGTGCTAAGGAGCAAACGCCCAGCGACGGTGGGGTACAACGGCGAAGCACGGGCACGCAGGGCACTGACACCTGGCCATAGCGGCGGACCGAGGCAGGGGGGGAGGAGAGACAATGGCAGAGAAGCCACCAGTTCGGTGTGAGACGATGCACTGCGACACGACTATGGCATGGTTGGAGACGGCGCTGCGGCTCTGGAGTGGACCGCGGCACGCGCTCCCAGGTGCGAAGCCAGCAACGGCGCAGCAGCAAGGCATCACGTGCCAGCAGAGGAGAGAACCGAGCGATTGAGTGGGGAGGCAATCGGAGCTGGGCGTCTCCTCTCGGTTGAAGAAAAAGAAAGAGGGGAAAAGTACAACGCCCGCCCGAGGACAACGGAGACAAGAAAGGACGAGGCAAGGCCGGTGGCATGGCGTTTGCGCGATGCATCGTGAGTCATGACACGGCCAGCAGAGAAAGAAGACAACGCGAAGGTTGGCAACTTTCATTACTCAGGGACAGCGTGGCGTGGCAAAATATATCAGAGACAGACATGATCGGAGAAGACAGGAGCAAACAGGGGGCAGGCAGAGGTAAAGCAAAGGAGCAGACTCGTGAGAGAGAGAGAGAGGGAGAACGGACAAGCAGCAGCAGCATTCGTGCCATCCATTTCCTCTGTAGTAGTACATGATTGGTTGGAAATGAAAAGTCGTACATGACAGCATCAATAGAAAAGAGAGAAGGCAGCAGCAGCAGCAGGGAGCGGAGACAGACATAGACAGGCCGCAGAGGAGCAGGTCAACAAATACTGCTACACGTTCTTTATTAAAGTTACTGCCGTAACGTGCGTGTGTGTATATATATATATACACACATGCATACCTATATATATATATATATACATATATATATAACGGTTTACTACTTTAGTCAATTTGCAACGTCTAGGCACAGGAAAAATTCAGCAAGCTCGAATTTAAATTTGATTCTAAAGCTATATATATATGTATATCATTCTATTTATTAATGGATTTTATTTTATTTATAAATGTTGTTTTTCATGCTTAATCTAATAGAATGAACCGTTCGTTATCGATTGGCCAGAATTGTCGTTCAGCAATTCCTAACTATTTTTACGCACTAAAATTTAACCTGGACGTTTATTTGAATCCACGAAACTACGTCACACAGGATTCGTTTATCGCCTCAAGTACGTTTTAAATTAAAAATCCGATAAACTCGTTTTGAAGTTTTACTTAGACCTAAATCGTGACGCTAAATAAGATCGTAACACCGGGGTGTTACAAGCGTGCTCGGGAAGACGACAGCGAGGTCAACACCGTTAAAAAAGGTGGCGGACATCGTAACTATGAAGAAGACTACGCCAAAGCATTGAAAGGGCCCTGCCAGCTCCATCCCAAGTCAAACCATACCATGGAGAATTGCCGCGTTCTCAAGTCTATCTACACGCGTCAACAGGCTCCGGATACATCTGACAAGCCTAACGACGTAGGGGAACAGCGCAACAAGGACAACAACGATGAAGACATAGATCCCCGTCACAAGTACGTCAAGCCAACCGATCGCGTGCACACCATCATTGGAGGCAAAGTGTCCATCGAGACCAAACGAGAACGCAAGTTGCTCGCCCGCGCTTGCTTGAACGTGGCCAACACCGACAACCTCATCACCGATCCACGGCTCCCTCCTTGGTCTCACCGTGAGATCTCCTTCAGCAGAAAGGACCAATGGGCCGCAATACCTGAACCAGGACATTTTCCCCTGGTCCTCGATCCTTGTATCAACAAGGTTCAGTTCGACAGAGTGCTGATTGACGGTGGTAGCTCCATCGATATACTATTCAAGAATAGTCTGCCAGCCCTGAAGATAACCCAGGCGGATGTCAAGCCATACGAGGCACAGTTCTGGGGTGTTCTCCCCGGACAGAGCTCTATACCTCTCGGGCAGATCACGCTACCTATGCAGTTTGGGACCCTAGACCACTTCCGCACCGACTACGTCAACTTCGTGGTCGCTGACTTCGACGGCACCTACCATGCTATCCTTGGTCGACCATCGCTCACCAAGTTCATGGCCATACCTCATTACAGGTATTTGGTGCTCAAGATGCCTATCGAGAAAGGAGTTCTAACTCTCAGGGGCAACGTATACGTAGCTTATACCTATGAGGACGACAGCTTCAAAATAGCATAGGCTCACGACCTCTCTATTCGCATGGTCGAGACCATGCTCGATGCCAAGAAGACCTCAGCCAACCACCTAGAGATCCCAGAGCTCGAGGCTCCACGCAAGAACATCAAGTCCAAGGAGCACAAGGTGATCCAGCTGGTCGACGGTGACCCCAGCAAAATAGCCCTTATCGGGGCCAACCTGGATCCCAAATAGGAAGACGCGCTCGTCAGGTTCTTTAGGAGCAACATGGATGTGTTCGCATGGAAACCTGCTGACATGCCCGGTGTACCTCGGAACTTGATCGAGCACTCCTTGAATGTCAACGGCAAGGCCAAACCTATCAAGCAGAAGCTACGATGGTTCGCTCGCGACAAGAAGGAGGCGATTAGGGTAGAAGTTACATGGCTACTGGCAGCCGGATTTATGAAAGAAGTGTATCATCCGGAGTGGTTAGCCAACCCAGTTCTTGTACGCAAAAAGAATAATGAATGGAGAATGTGCGTTGATTACACTGATCTCAACAAACACTGCCCTAAGGACCCCTTCGGTTTACCTCACATAGACAAGGTCGTAGATTCAATCGCCGGTTGTGAGCTGCTTTTCTTTCTCGATTGCTACTCCGGTTATCACCAGATCACTCTAAAAAAGGATGACCAGATCAAGACATCTTTTATCACGGCTTTCGGCGCCTACTGCTACACGACCATGTCGTTCGGGCTCAAGAACGCCGGGGCTACCTACCAACGTGCCATACAGGCTTGCCTCAAAGACGAGATAAAAGACGACCTCATCGAGGCTTATATTGATGATATAGTTGTCAAAACCAAGGAAGCACATACCCTTGTTGACAATCTAGAATGCACCTTTGCAGCTCTTAATACATTCCAATGGAAATTAAACCCAAAGAAGTGCATCTTTGGTGTTCTTTCTGGTATACTACTTGGCAATGTCGTCAGTCACGACGGCATACGCCCTAACCCGGAGAAACTCAAAGCTGTCTTAGACATGAAGCCGCCTAAAAAGGTGAAGGATGTTCAGAAGCTTACCGGATGCATGGCTGCTCTCAGTTGTTTCATATCAAGATTAGGAGAAAAAGGACTACCGTTTTTCAAGCTGCTCAAAGCATCTGAGAAGTTTGAGTGGATGGAGGAAGCAGACGCTACCTTCACACAGCTGAAACAATACCTTACATCACCTCCGGTCCTCATTGCTCCCAGAGAAGATGAAACTCTCCTACTTTACATTGCGGCAACTAATCGGGTGGTCTCCACTGCCATGGTGGTCGAGCGCGATGAGCCTAGCCACGCCTACAAGGTACAGTGACCAATTTATTTCATCAGTGAGGTACTCAATGATTCTAAGACCAGGTACCCACAGATTCAGAAATTGATCTACACCATACTGATAACATCCCGAAAGTTGAAACATTACTTCGACGGATATCGTGTGGTGGTCATGACCGAGTACCCTCTAGGAGACATCATTCGCAACAAGGATGCAAACGGGCGCATCGTCAAGTGGGCAATGGAGCTATGCCCTTTCTCCTTGGAATTTGCAAGCCGAACTACAATCAAGCCTCAGGCACTCGTCGATTTCATCGTCGAGTGGACAGACTTAAGCACACGTGCCTCTCAGGGGCCTGATGAGTATTGGAAGATGTACTTTGATGGCTCTCTCAACATCGACGGCACAGGAGCAGGAGTCCTTTTCGTGTCACCATCTAAGGAGCAGCTCCGGTACGTCCTCAGGATTTATTTCCCAGCATCTAATAACGTCGCCGAGTATGAAGCCTGCCTACATGGTTTGTGCATTGCGGTCAAGCTCGGTGTTAAACGTCTCTATATCTATGGAGACTCAGCTCTGGTCATCAACCAACTCAACAAGGACTGGGACACGATCAGCGAAAAGATGGATGCATACTGCAAATCAATCAGAAAGCTAGAAGGCAAGTTCTATGGCATCGAGTACACACACGTGGTCCGGGACAAAAATCAAGCAGCAGATGCGCTGTCAAAGTTAGCATCATCTCGAGCCAAAGTCCCACATGGCGCATTCGTTCAAGACCTGCTCACGCCTTCCATCGAAGAGGAAGATTCCACGGTCGACAAGCCTCTAGACCAGCTATTGGTGGCTATGGTTCCGGCGTCATGCACCACCAAGCCACCTCTGACCACTAATGAGCCCGACTAGAGAGTACCTTTCATCAAGTACCTAACAGATTGCAGCAGTTACACTGATCGGACAGAAAACGAACGCCTGATGCATCGCAGTAAGCAGTATCTGCTCGTCGATGGCAAATTATGGCGCAAGAACATAAAGGAGGAAATCTTGATGAAGTGTATAACCCAGGAGGACGGTGAACATCTCCTGGACCAAATCCATTCTGGCTCCTGCGGCAACCACGCGGCCTCAAGAACGCTGGTTGGCAAGGCTTTCTGAATAGGGTTCTATTGGCCTTCAGCTGTAGCCGATGCAGAGAAGCTAGTCCACCATTGTGAGGGTTGTCAGTTCTTTGCCAAGAGAATCCAAGTACTGGCACATGAGATCTAGACAATACCAGCCTCTTGGCCCTTTGCATGCTGGGGACTCGATATGATCGGGCCCTTCAAACCGGCCCCTGGGAAATTTACATGTGTCTTTGTGCTGATCGACAAATTTTCTAAGTGGATAGAGTACATGCCTCTGGTACAGGCATCCTCAGAAAAGGCTGTCATGGTCATCGACCAGGTCATCCACCGCTTTGGCATACCCAACAGCATCATCACTGATCTAGGTACTCAGTTCACCGGGAACGCTTTTTGGTACTTCTGCGATGAAAGGAGCATAGTAGTAAAATACGTCTTGGTGGCGCACCCTAGAGCTAATGGATAGGTCGAGCAGGCAAGTGGTATGATCTTGGACGTACTGAAGAAGAGGATGTACAGAGAAAATGATAAAGCTCTTGAAAGATGGCTCAAAGAGTTAACAGCCGTGGTCTGGGGCCTCAGAACCCAGCCCAGTCGTAATACCGGCGTATCACCATACTTTATGGTTTACGGTGCTGAGGCAGTGCTCCTAGCGGATATAGCCTTTAGATCAGCAAGGGTAGAGAACTTCGATGAAGACAAGGTCAATGAAGCGCGGGAGCTAGAAGTGAATAGTGCAGAAGAGAAGCGGCTTGATTCTTACATACGTACAGCCAAATACCTTACTGTTTTGTGCAGGTACTACAACAGGAACGTTAAGGAGCGGTTCTTTATGGTCGGGGACCTGGTCCTGAAGTGGAAGACGAATCAGACTGGTGTCCACAAACTTGCAACTCCATGGGAAGGGCCCTTCATGATCAAGGAAGTTACACGACCAACGTCTTACAGGTTAGCTCACCTGGATGGTACGGACATACCCAATTCATGGCACATCGACAAGCTTAGGCATTTCTATGCTTAACTACTAAGATATATACTCCTCTTATACTTTTGATTTAATTCAATAAAGCTATTATGATTTCTCCGACCACTCTAATATGTCACTTCGAAGTCTATGGTTATTCTAACTCAACCAGTCAAAACCGACCACCATTCCTTCCTGGGTTTTCGGAGTAGGCCCTGTCTCCGGTTCCTCCCAACGCGTGCATGGGATCTGCTCTCTACGCTACGGGTGTTCGGCAGGTCCCCTCTGGTTTGACTTGTCTGTGTCTATGTGTGCACAGGATATGCTCCTCACACTCCGACCACAGGACAAACTAGGGCCATACAAACCTATTAGGATGACGTGTCGACTAAAACTGGTACAACTAAACAGAACACTAACATGTTCTCACTTAGTTACACCAACAAGAGATCCAAGCTTAAATACATTTTCTACAAAACAAACAAGCTTATGATGATATACAGTTACGTTATTACAAGCTTGCCTAAAAAGGTCTAAGTTTACAATAACACAACTACATCTTCTTCTACAGCTATAGCCTATCCTATTGGCTGGTTGGGGCATGCGGCACCTGCTGCTCGCTGGTCCTGACATCGTGCTCGAGTCTCAGGGACTCTTGTACTTGTCGAGCTAAAGAAGATGGCCCCGCCAATGCCTGGCTGGTCGAGACCGCAGGCTTCGCCGGTTGGCTTAAAACTGATGGCACTTCCAGCTGACTTGATGATGGCGTACCCTGTACAGGTGCTGTCCCGCCTCCACACAGGTTAATGTCACCAATTATTTTTGCCGACAAGTCTAGCTGGGTCATCCGAAGCTCCTCAGCCTTGTCTAGATCTACCTCCTTCGGGTATCCAGCCTCCAGGCATTTGAGATCGATCAAGGGGTAGCGAGCACGCACCATGCTTAGCACATGTGCGCCTGTGTACTCACCCGCCTCCTTCATGAACTCTTGGAACCATCCCCATGCCTTTCAGCATCTATCGACCAGTTCGAGCTGTGGCGTCCTTGGCACGTCCTCTGTAAGCGCCAGATCAATAAGGTTGAGGACCGGCAAAATGCCCGTTGCCACTTCATGGCACCAGTTTTTCCATGTGTCCTGATCCTCGGTGATCTCTTGGCACTGCGCCTTCCAGTCGTCATGATCTTTTATCACAGCCTCCAGATGCTTCTTGGCATTGACTTTTAAAACTGCAAACCGCACAAGACATTAAAACGTCATACCACGACAAGATAAGGTGGGCAACAAAAGTGAACAAAAGGGTCTAGAACACTTACTTTTCAGTTCCTCTTTCATCATGGTCGTGTGGTCCTGGAGCTACGACTGGTCGTGCGCTAGTTTCCTGTTGTCCTCCTTCAGGTGATCACACTCTACGACCGCACGACTATTCTCCTCTCGGAGATGGACTACTTTGGCTTCTAAGCCTACATTACGGCTGTTACTACCAACAACGCAACAACACTTGTCATGCAATCATTGTGATAAAGTAACTACTTACTTGTTCTTTCCTGCTCTTTGTTACTGAGCTGGACAACCAGGTTTTGGTTCTGTGCCTCTTGCTCCGTCCTCTCATGGTTGGCGGCTTCAAGTTGGTGGCGCAAGCGTTCCACTTCGGCCGCTAGTTCTTTATTGCTTGCTGTGATCCCCTCAATCTAGTCAAAGCATTTCTTATGGTACCTTGTGGTCTTCATTAAGTCCTGCATGCAAAAAGCTAAGTAAGACAGTATGACTAGATGGCAAGATCAGGTGGTCAAGCAAAGCATACCTAGACTTCCGTCACCAGTCGTTTCGCCACCCATTCAACTTTCATGGTCTCTTCGACCTCTGGGATTTCCTCATGAACAACCCATTGGTCGTTCCGCTAGCACAACACATATACATGTTGCCATCTGTCCTGTGGACGGCCCAAGACCTCTTCTACTTCGTCTTCTTCGGCCTCTTCTTTGGGTATCGGTGCTGGTCTGGAGTTGGCAGCTTCTGCAATCACTATGGCCTTCCCACGGGCTGCAGCATCGACAAACATGCTCTGTGCTCTCGCCTCTGTCCTCTGCTCCTCGGTCTGACCCGTTACTCTTGGTGCTGAGGTATCGCCCCCGTAGGGTTGATGCTCGGAGCATTTGTGTTTGGCTCAGCTCTTCCCTCGACCCCCTGCTCGGGGACTGTTGTCTGACTGCTGGTGGGCTGAGGCTCTGATGGATTTTCTACTATGGGTACCTCCATGGACGGCTGTTGCACAGTCTTCTCTACAATTGCTACCGGAGCCACGCTGCTCCCGGCTAGTTGATCCAGATTTTCGGTGGACGTCAACCTAGTATATCCAAGATAAGGCCCCGTTTAGATCCCACCCAAAATCCAAAATTTTTCAAGATTCCCCGTCACATCAAATCTTGCGGCACATGCATGGAGCATTAAATGTAGGTAAAAAGAATAACTAATTGCACAGTTTGCCCGTAATTGACGAGACGAATCTTTTAAGCCTAAATAGTCTATAATTGGACAATTTTTGCCAAATACAAACGAAAGTGCTACAGTAGCCAAAAGCCAAAAATTTTCACATCTAAACGGGGCCTAAGTTCAGAAAGCAACCATAGTCAATAAAAAATGCAAGCTTACATCAAAGTTACAAATACTTACATGTTGGAAGCGCGGAATGATGTGGCAAAGGCATGTCTCTTCGGCCGTGCTTGCTCCACATGCTGTGCGGGTGACACCAGGTCTCCCTCTACATCTAGCACTGATGCCGGGGCTTGGTGCTCGACCCCTTTGTCGCTTGTCCTCCGCGATGCAGTGGTCGGCGATGCGGGTCCCACCGGCACGGAGGAGCCACCTTGCTCTGTCGACTCTAGTTGCCTCCTCCTCTTTTGAGGGACGAGTCAAAAGATGTCTACATCCTCTGTGTCATCGTCTGATAGTGTAAAGATCGCCTAACGACGCTTGCTGGCCGCCGGCCGCTTACCAGCAGCTTTGGTCGCTGCCTCCTCCCCAACTCTGAGCACGGCCCAGTCGACGTCTTCGATCCCAGCGCTGGTCTAGGTGGTTGGGCCGACAACTTGCGGCCAATCTACGCCAGGGGGTGGAGACACGAACACTGTTGCTCTATCCTGACCATTAATCTAGGAAACACAAAGGAGATAACACAGTAAGTTTCTGTTACAACATAAAACTATGGGTACAAGGCAGGATGATTTACCTTTGGGGGAGGTCGGGCAAGCTTAAAAGCGTGCTCGATGTCGCTCAATCTGACATAATTTGGATCAGCTAAGTTAAATAGCTCTCCAATTCTGGCTCTGACTTCGATCTTGTCAAGCACCTCTTGCCTTGTCCTTGTTGGGTCTGCGCTACCTTGGTACTCGTAGCCGGGATGTACCCTCCTCTGGCAGGGCTAGATCCTTCGGCTGATGAAGTTCCTGACCACGCTCGGACCGTCCAGTTTCTTCCATGGGATCATCCCAAGTAGTTCTGGGATCTGTTCCAGGTGCTCAGGCTTCTCTGACCAGCTGGTCCTCTTCTCTGGAATGAACCCCACGTCGCATAGTGTGATCGTGTTTGGCTCTTCGCGGATGTAGAACCACTTCTTGTACCAGTCGTCAAGCGACGTGTTCCAAGGGCAGTGCAGGTACTGGGCCTTCATCCCATCACGAAGGTTGAGGTACACACCTCCGGCTATCTTCGAGCCACCGCTTCCTTTCTTCCATAGATAGAAAAGACGGCGAAAGAAGTCAAAATGGGGCTGGAAGCCGCCATATGCTTCGCAAAGATGAATGAAGGTGGAGACAAGAAGAATCGAGTTGGGATGCAGATTGCAAATCCCAATCTCGTAATACAGACAGAGTCCCTAAAGGAAAGGGTGCACTAGAACCCCAAAAGCTCGCTTGAAGAAATCTTCGAAAACCATAATCTCACCTGGTTGTGGATCGGGGTAACCCTCGCCCTCCGGCGCGCGCCATCCTGCGAGTTCCTTGTTGTGGAGTACTCCCATGATGACGATGTCTTCGATGGTCTGCTCGTTGCTTCTCGACTTCCACCACTCCTTCGCCATGACTCCGGCTTTCTTCTGGGCGTCACTTTTCGCCATGAATCTGGCCTTGCTGATGAAAGCGGATACGGTGGAGGAGTGATTGGTGATGATTTCGGAGGTATTAGGGTTGGCAAGAGGAAGAAGAAGGTTGCGGTGGCGAATGGTAATGGGGTTCGGTAAAAAGTAACTTACCAATTCTATACTATATTTAACCAAGAGTTCCACCGTTTTGTCTGCCCAACATTCTTGGGAGACGTGCGCACGCGCCGCAGACGGTTGTTTTCACAACCTCGAGATCTATGCCAATATATGTGCCTCTTCGTTATCAGTGTATGCGCCTCTTCGTTACCAGTGTGAGAGGGCCCACACTGACGCACCTCTTTATAGGTGCCAAGTGACTGTTTGCTTGAAAGGATAAGAAGGCAATATGACATGCTATACCCGTCTACTTTTTTGACCAGACGTGTCAGATTGGACTTGACAGAGTAAGAAGATAAATAAATACACCAAATAATAGTACAAGTGGCATTTGGTTCTTCGCCGCACGTCTCGTGCTCAGGGATGGCCCAGACCACTACCGTGCTCGGGGACTATCCAAACCACTACCGTACTCGGGGACTGCTCCGACTACTATTGTGCTAGAGGACTTTTCAGACCACTACCGTGCTCGGGGACTGCTCCGACCACTACCGTGCTCAGGGACTGTTCCGACCACTGCTCGGAGACCGCTCTCCTCGGCTACATGTGATTTGTACTCACATACAGTCAGGAGGCATTTATTTGGACCTTGCTACAAGGCTTATACTTCACCTTCCAGCAAGCTCGGAGACTACATCGGTACGATGCACCTGCCGGTGCATCTCGTATTGCTTGTACGATGATTGGATTCTTAACTTCAGTGGAAATTCTTTTTAGACTCTGGCACCACGTGCCTACGTCACCTACTACCAGGCTCGGGGACTAAGTGGGCACACTTCACCTTGCGGTGAATGTGTTTATTTTATCGACCCCTACGCTTTGACTGATTGCCAAAATTACTATTGTCCAAGGGTCACTTACATTTCTTTTCAGAAATACAAGTGGGCAGACTTGATAAGGAAGGAAATCTTTTTCTTTTTTCTTTAAGAGCACCATGCATTCTTCGGACAACCGGAATCTTCGGCTATAATCGTGGTCTACTGCTCTCTGTTCTGACCAGAATGCTGGCACATTCGATTGGTCAATGTTTCAATCAGTTGGAGATGACATAAAGATGGATCGCATTAGTCAAAGGAGATCGAACGGCCTGTCGCAGCATAATACATGATGCTCGGGGACTAGCTGTGGGAGTATTAACCCCTATACCCTTACGGCTAGGCTTGGGCCAGCCCGGATCAGGGGGTCCGGTCCACTAGAAGACGACGCGTGGCCCGGCCAACCTGTTCGGAATCCCGCATAAGGAATCAAGGCAGATTTGGAGATCAAGCAAGATCCTAGTCGGTTAGAATAGGAATCCTTATCTGGCCACCTATGGCAATTGTAACTGGCTATGATTAGTTTCCAGATCTATAACCCTGCCCCCTCGGACTATATAAGGCGGACAAGGGACCCCTCTAAAAAACATCTCTCATTAACATACAACAATACAATCAGACGCAGGACGTAAGTATTATGCCTTCGCGGCGGCCGAACCTGGATAAAACCTCGTGTATGTCTTGCATCACCATCTTGTTTGTGGCTTGCGCATCTATCTACCGACAATCTACTACCTTGAGCATACCCCTAGGTAGACTGCCGACAAAATTTCATCGACACTTGGCAGGGATTTTCTTCTTGGGACGTTCGCCCTCAACATCACTAGGGTCATCTCGCCTGATCTTATACCACGACGCATGACATACAGGGCATGCATCCAACTTCTCGTACTCTGTGCCACGGTAGAGAATGTAGTCATTAGGACATGCATGTATCTTCTGGATTTCTAATCCTAAAGGGTAGACTACCTGTTTTGCTTCGTACGTAGTGCTGGGTAATTCGTTATCCTTCGGAAGCATCTTCTTTTGGATTTTTAGTAACTCCACGAATCCCTTGTCAGATACACCATTCTTTGCCTTCCATTGCAGTAATTCCAATGTGGTACCTAACTTTTTCTGCTCCGCATCACAAGTTGGGTATAGCAATTTCTTGTGATCCTCTAGCATGCGGTCGAACTTGATCTTCTCCTTTTCACTTTCGCATTCTCTTTGTGCGTCACGAATGGCCTGACCAAGATCGTTAGCGGGCTCCTCCGCTGCCCCTACCTCTTCTTCAGTGGGCTTCTCCTCTGCCCCCACCTCTTCTTCAGTGGGCTTCTCCTTTGCCCCCAACTCTTCTTCAGCTTCCCCCATTGCAGTATCATTGAAGGCACCATATTCAGCAAAAATGTCATCATCGCCCTATTGTTCTTCTTCACCTTCTTCCATTACAACTCCGGTTTCTCCGTGCTTCGTCCAACAAATATTGTTTGGCATGAAACCCGACTTGAACAAGTGTGAATGAAGAGTCTTTGAGTTAGCATATTTCATCGTATTCTTACATACGGCACATGGGCAGCACATGAAACCATCGCGTTTGTTTGCCTCGGCCGCACGTAACAAAGAATGCACGTCGTCCATGAACTCTTGGGAGCGACGATCAGCATTGTACATCCAATGCTGACTCATCTGCATTACATGACATAAATACCGTATTAAAACCTAGAACATAATTAGTTAATTATACAACATGCATACCACCACAAAAGCTATAAATTTAAGAAAGCCTCGCTACAATGTAGACAATCTCAACTACCACTAAAAACACTAAAGCTAAAATGCACTTCAACAGCACAAGGATTTCGCGACCAATCTCAACTAAAACAGACAGATCTCCCGTTTGTTCAACATCTTTGGGCTTCTTCGGCTGGATCACTGCCTCATTAGCCGCCATATCTACCTGTTGTGCAAGATATTTTTGCACGAGTTCAACATACTCTTCCTCCCAGTAGAAGCCTGAACATCCAGTGCCATCCCACTGAAATTAAAACAGAAAATTAGAACTTTAATCACAACCATCATGAAAATAGGTATAAACTAACCATAGTCATTAAATACGATAAAATAACTCACATTGCGATCCGGACACTTGTAGAAAATACGACCCTTGTTGAAACCCTCCTTCTTCACTTGGTACTCTATCACAATCTTCGTCTCATCACAACACTTGCCGCATGCAATGAGTGGGAGGCCCGGCCTAAGTCGCTTTGGAAACCCATGAGAGGCCGAGGACCCGGAAGCGGTTGCCATCTACTCTCTATACTCATTTTTTAATACACTATAAATTTCTCATTTTATAAAAATTAAAAAAACTCTAAAATTCTCTATATCTCTAAACAATGAAGTGTGCTATGCATGCTACAAATGAACGGTGAATACTAGTTTTTAATAGCTACTTTAACCTTCCTTCATGTAAATATGCAAGCTTGAAGTGATTTTGAGCTCAAATTGCTTACAAATGAAAAAACCACAATAAAGAACCATATATATATAGTGAACAAAATGAGATAAGACAATGGTGAAACATGAGAGTATGAAGTTGGTAACCTTTAGAACCGAAGAATCGACAGATGAATCGAAGAAATCGATGGAGGAATCGAAGAATGGATGGAGAAAGAGTAAGAACACTGCTTAAATTTGAACTGGAGCTCTCGGGCGGGCTCGAGGAGAAAGAAGACGGCCAGCAAGATTTATAGGGGGGACCTTTAGTCCCGATTGGTGGATCCAACCGGGACTAAAGGTCACTTTCCAGTCTCGGGCCACGCCACTAGCCGGGACAAGAGCTTTACTCCCAGTTGGTGCCACCAACCGGGAGTAAAGGTCGACCTTTAGTCCCGGTTGGTACCACAACGGCCTGATGCAGGAGCCGTTGGGCAGGGACCTTTAGTCCCGGTTGGAGCCACCAACCGCACTGTCTTTCTAGTTCCGGGCGCAATATTTTCCAGGACTAGAGCCTGGTTTGGCCCTTGGGTGAGGCTCTCCCACCTGCATGTTCCACCGTGTCCGTTAAGAACCCGCTCAACTACTGCCAAAACCTTGTAAAAAAACTATTACCAAAATGTTCTTTATTTAGGCCTCCGTTAACCATCAGCTTGGCCACCCTTGGAAACGCCCGCTCTGCCGACCACGGAAACATTACTTTTTCATTTCTGTACTCAATTCCGTGCGCATTTTTCTTTCTTCCATTTTTTCATAGCATAAAACAAAAAAAAAATACAATATTATAGGTCTTTGAACTCTTAACTTTTTTGTAATAAATAAATATTTTCATCACTAAATTGTATTGTTGATGTAGTTTTTGTAACACCCGTGTTTTTTCATCATGATAAAATTCACTAAAAATTTGAACTTTTTAAAATTTATAACAAATTAAAACTTGATTAGTTTATTTTCCGCAAAACCGTTTTAAAAATGTTTTCCGAAAACCCTGCATCAAAATTCACCATATGCATTCTCCTTGCTTTGCGATTGTTTGAGTGTTTGATTGCTTGAAATGCTTGAATGATTGCTTGCATGTGTGTTTGAATGATTGCTTTTCTGGAATTTATTTTGCGGCACCAAGAATTTTCTTGAATTTTCAATTCCGTTCTTGAATTATTTAAATCCTTCCTTTTGAAGCACTCCATAATAAATATGTTGTTACATGTTCTTAATTATCTAGGAATTATAAGTGTCCTTCCAAAATACTAGGTTAATTTCTATACAAATGAAATCATTACTTTTAATTTCTATCATAAAAGAATATAGAATATATTTAGATAATCCATCATAAATATTGCCAATATTTGGTTCCCATCTCAACCATCTAGGAATTAATATAGTCATTAACATAGTATATAATTTCATAATACTTAGAAGTATGTCATGAGTATAGGAATATTAGTATTACATTCTTTCTTGATTAGAAACTGAAAAATACATCATTTATCTATAATGCATATGGGCATACATGCATTGTTACATGATCTATCTATTATTTACAAAAATAGAAAATGGAAACTCCTACTGTGTACGCCTCCCTCCCCACAAATGGGCCAAGCCCAGCAATAGCCTCGGCCCAGGCCAACTGGCCGAGCAGCACACGCAAGAGCGCCGCTTCGCCACCGCGTGAACCGCGTGCGCCCGCGAACCGCCTCTGTCCGTCGTCGTCTTCCGCGTTCGATCTCATCCGCTCCGTGATATCCGTCGTCCAGCCGAGCAAGAGGATGGGACCGACGCCAGAGATATTTGCCGGCGAACCGCCTTACCCGGCCTATAAAAGGCACCGGTGAGCTCGCCGTGGGCGCCATCGAGGAAGCCGAGCTCGAGCAGGAGACGGGGACGACGAAGCCGGAGCCGCACGGCTCTGCCCGCCGAGGTCCCTAGCGCCGCCGCTGCCGAAGCCTCCTCTGTCCCGCGCGACCGCCGGAGCTCGAAGCCGCCGCCGCTGCCCACCGTGCTCGTCGTGGATGGGGATGTGTGCACGCTCGCAGATTGATGTCCAGGCGGCACGGATGCTGATCGGGCCCGTCCGTGCTCGCCTCGCCGTGTGCTCGCACAGACACTGATTCAAGTCCAGGCAGCACGGGTGCTGATCAAGCTCGTCCGTGCTCTCATCGCCGTGTACCCTCGGACGACGTGCATGAGACCGATCGTTTCCATGTCTATGTGATTGATTGGAAAATTTGGGCATGCAACGTATGCATATGGAAACCGTATTGCATGTGGGGGTGCAACGTACAACCGTAGGAGGCGTGCGATGGACGGAGCGGGGCAACAGACGCAAATATAGATGTAAGTAGATTTTTCTGGAGCATGTTTAGGTGTCCGTTGTTTGTATGATTTTTCCGGAGCCTTTTCGGGCCTGTGCCGGTGAAGGTCGATGTTGTATCAGACTCGGACAGGAGTTTGGAGCAGGCCTCAGAATTGATGAGTCCTGGCCCACCGAGGCTCGCCGCGTGAACGCGCGCGCACACGAAGGGATTGAACGAAAGGCAAGATTGCGGAATTGATCCGATTGTTACGGGAATTGCTTTGGTGTCGCACCTGTGGATGGAATAGTTACGAATGTTTTAGTTGTAGAGATTTATAGTAAAACATATGTACACAACTATAACATGAAACCAGTGATATGTTTCGTCTGTATACTAACTATAACATAAATTGTATGCATATATATGGTGTTTCTTCACATAAGTCAAAGTATAAATCGCAACAAATATTGTATATGGTGTAGAAATACATAACTAGCTAGGTGGCATAATGTATATGCTGTAGAAGTAAATAACTAGCTAGCTAGGTGGCACAATCCAGAAAGGTTTGCGCCAGAGAATCAAGTCTTCATGATTGTGGACTCGGATAATCTCTTGGGCGTTTGTTTCCAAGTCAAAAATGCACAAATCAGCATCATCTTTCATGAAATTCTTTATGAAGAATATCTGATTTCCTTTCAGTCCTAGGGCGCTCGCCGAGCAAGAAGCCGCGTTTGTATCCTCCAAGAGAAAGACAACATCTCCGATGTCATGAACAATGCTCCAACAAGCTTGTGTAGAGGAGGAGAAATCCATCCTATGCACCTCTATAGCGCCAATGTTGTTTGGATCGAAGCTGATGAATCCCGTGACGACCAAAAAGAGTTGATCCTGCGACTCAACCAACCACGTCGCCCCTGAGGACAATCCGTTGGGGAGATCGAATGAAGGGACATTGAAACTTTGGAACGTAGGCCGGTAGTTGTGATTTGTCGTGGAAGTGCAGGATGAGAAATCTATGGCGCACATCTTGTTTTCAGACGATTGGGTGAAGTAGATTTTTCCTTGGACGGAAACCTTGAAGTGGATCATATTTTTCATAGGAGCGCGATGGCAGCGGAGACGTGCCTTTTTCCCCTTTGGTGGCTCGGGTATACAAGAAGGATCCCTACCAATGTCGTACGGGTAATGTCTCCAACTGCTGTTGGTGTTGTCACCATCTCCGGCGGTGTGGCAGTACCAGAGATCAGGCGTGGCGTCATTGAAGACGACGACGACACATCCTGGATGAGTTGGGTCCTTGTGGGAGAGCAGGCACCGGGAGTGGTATGGGAACTGATGTTCCTCTCCGATATCCGGTAATAGGAGCTTGTCGCCGGTGCAAGGGTTCCATAGACAAGTCGAAGAAGACACCGTGCCTTGATCCTGAGCAAGGACTAGTATCCAGCCCTGCGCAGTGGTCCAACACATGCTGTTGCTTGCAGCTAGAAGGCCATGCTCCACGTTCTCGTGCAGGCTTCGCTTGGATATGCTGAACATTAGCATCTCCTCGTCGTTACCGTCCTCCGGGCCATGGTGATGGAAGACGAGCAAGGGCAAACATGAAGATGGCATGGACGATCCCAGTTTTGTGGTGTCTACGTGTTCCACCATCGTGGAATCCTGCTCTAGTGCTCTTGGGAGTTGGGGCTGGTCTGGGCTGGAGAGAC
The DNA here is from genome assembly GCF_019320115.1 of Miscanthus floridulus. NCBI lineage: Eukaryota > Viridiplantae > Streptophyta > Magnoliopsida > Poales > Poaceae > Miscanthus > Miscanthus floridulus. The sequence goes on from NC_089589.1 coordinate 1,057,198, forward strand.
GAGAGAGGGAGAGAAAGCTATGCTATACGTGATGAATTGATCTGATGGTCCCTGAGATATAACAGTACGTGTATGTTATATAAGAGGAGGGATATCTATATATATACCTATACCTAATACCAAATCTATACCTAATAATAAAGAGGCAGAATTTCTTGTCACCCTAAATTTTCGTCCAACTCTGATCTCTACTCGGTTTCTATACTCTCTCTGAGTCACGCGCGTGGACTTCCAATCCCATGTTAGTTGCTGGTATCGTCCCCGCGTTGGAAACTCCTTGCCTGACCGTACAAATCTCCAACTTAAATAAAAATCAAACTCCAAATTGGATTGAAATCAAATACAATAATGTTACAACGACTCACAAAAATGATATGATAAATTCTCAACTTTATAGCCCCATCCAATCCCAAATAGGAGCCTCGAGGCGAGTGAAGAGGCATCGTCACCAGTGCCAGCGTCTGAGGTTATCGAGAAGGAGGCGGTGGTAAAGGAGCTTGGTGACGTGTCGGCGACCTTGGACGAAGCAGACTCGAGAGCGAGCAACAGCGCGTGGAGGGCCGCGTCGGCGGTGGCGAAGGACAGGCGGAGCAGTGACGAGAATTGCGGTGAATTAGGGTCCAGTGACGGGTATGCCTGCGACGTGGAGAGGAGGTCGAGTGCCGCCTTTGCTGCGCATATATGTCGATGCGCCCACGTACGTTCCTATCTGGGCACCCCGAGAAGGAAGGAGAAGGAGAAGCTAGAGACAATAGAGAGATCGACTGCGGCGGTTGACAGCTACAGGTTGCTGAGGCAGCCGTCGAAGAGCTACGTGGCAGAGTTGATGCCATAGAGGCAGCGGGAGTTGGGCATCCTGCATGTGCGCGTCCGCCCTTCCAGCGACAGTGTCGGGCCATGGTGATTGGAGCGACGCATCGACGATGACGAAGCGGATGGAGATGCGGAGCGACGCCGTCCTCCACAGCGAGGCGCTCGATGCTATTGATACCGCGCTCGATGTCCTCCGCGTTCCTAAGCAGCCTTCCGACACACGCGGACAGCACGGCAACCAGCCATCTCTGAGCCGCCTCCCGCTGTAGGCGGACAGCACGGCCACCATGTCGCTGGCGGCCTCCTTCGCCTCCCTCATGGCAAGCGACGGAGAGCGCCTTCTGACCTTATCACGGTGCCTCGGCCCGGATCACGTAGAACCAAACGAAGAGCGCGCCGTTGCGCATCGCAGCCTTGCCGGCGTCGGATGAGAGTTCGGATGGGGAGATACAGATGAGAGAGAGGTTGCAGGGCAGGGGATGGATGGATGCATGCAGAGTTAAGAAGAAGATAAAGGTCGTCACGTATTTTTGTATTTGGATATATAATTAATATTAAAGTATTGTGTGTTGCTTTTATCAAACTAGAATTCCAGTCATGCATATGCATGCAGGCATGTGACCAGCTTGTATGGCAATTAATCGGCCAATGCATGATCCATACAAGGACACTATCATATTAATGTAAACATTAACTTATATTATATTGTCCATGTTATGGTCATAAAATAATTAATTGTAGCTTAAAAATTTGTAGAAAAGATAAATAAACATAAATAAATATGTAGAATTTCCACCGTCGTGTTTTCACGAACATTTGATGAATTTTTTCTCCTGTTGCAACGCACGGGCATATTTGCTAGTAATAATAAAGAGGCAAAATTTCTCTCCATCCATTTTTTTTGGTCCGGACATCCCTTAACTAACTTTGTGAATGTGGAAAAACGCCTATAGCCCTTCTCTTTATATAACTAGGAATCCTAATTCAATTAGATCTCTCCGATTTCGGGTGAATAGGAATCTTAATCAAAATAAGAAAAATTTAATAATATGGACAACGAGGAATCTTAATATAATTAGATCTCTCCAACTCCCAGTAACCAGAATAGGAATCTTACTCCGAGTAACCGAAATAGGAATCTTAATCCAAATGTAAAAATATAAGAATATAAATTTAATAAAGAAGAAAGAAGGGAAGAATTTATTTGTTCGTTTATTTTCTGTTCTTTCTTTCACATTTTTCTAGTTTTTTCCGTTTTTACTTGCTCCAAGTACGTGTTGCTTTACATTCATTTGGACGCTTTTCAATTGGCTCCGAATATGTTCTAATTTTTTTTCGTGGTTATTTTCTAGAGTACATTTCAATTTTTGTCATGAGTGTTTTCTACTTGGCTTCGAGTATGCTCAGATTTTTTTTCTCGTGGTTGTTTTTGACACGAGCTCGACTTTCTGATTTTGTTTTCATTGTTTTCTCCACCTGATTTTTTCTTGTTCTAATAAATATAATAAGAGTAAAAACAAACAATAAATAAGAGATCACAACCATTTTAATCTTTGACTCCTTAAGAAACAAAATTTTTTACCATTAAGTTAACTTCATTTTTGATTCGAACTCATGATCCATACTATAACTCATTACGTATTGGATCCCGTGGCAACGCATGGCATATTTACTGGTAGATAATAATATAGGAGCTTGTGTGGCCACGATGACAATGCTAACGGCGCACGACATCGATTCCGGCGCAGCAAAACAAGATAAGTCCTGTCATGCTGGGTCCAAAGTCCTATAGGTTTTGTCCTGATGATTCGTCTTGCTTTGCTTTGCATATGGGGTGCACCGGTGCAGGACACCGTGTTGGACTACGCTTGCAAGTTCTGATCGAGCATATTTCCAAAGGAAAGTTGGGTCTCATATGCGCGTAATACGACATCAAAGAGTTAGTGTAGTATTAGTATAGTTCGGAAGCCAAAGAAGTCCAAAGTCCAAACATCTTGGCATGCAAATTCAGTTTTAAAGCAAATCCAGTTACTAGTTTTTTTAGACTAAATCCCAGTTAGTAGTAAACAAGTAGTGTTATGAGTATATCGGTACGGACGACCTTTATTTGGGCCATCAAATTTAGGCCCAATACTTGGATTAAATTATATTAGGTTTAATTTTTCTTCTTGCTAAAAAAAATTAGTAACGCTCCCTATAGGGCGTCGGTCCGTCCGGACGGACCCCGCACCCGTGCGCCCATCTGCATCGCGTCCCACCCATGATTCTACCTTAATTACTCTTCTCCGGTCATGCGAGGGGGTCGCCTCGCCCGCACGTCTTCCATCCGGCAAAAGTGGAAAGAAAATCAATCACCAATTACTCCTCAATCAGAGGAATCTCGTCCTCAATCACCGCATGCATGTGATCCGCATCCGCATCCGCATCCACCGCCTCCTATTTGTTGCCCGCGCCCCGTCTGCATCACTTCCCGCTCGTGGCCCCCGCATGCGGTCTGCATCGCGTGAAAATACGCGCAGGCTTTGCCCCACGTGAAATTCTTACATCCACACGTCGTTATTATTTTAAGGATGCATGTCTCTAGTTGTGATGTGCGCATGTGCATGCATATTAAAATGAAAACTAATTTGTGTGCGGACTGGTGACCTCTACGGCACTCCATGGCATTGAGCTCCACGTTGGCGCCAGGCTCCGTATGTTTCATGTGTTTCAGATGTATGCTTCATATATGGATGTTGTTGCATGTGTTTTATCTAGATGTTGTAAAATTTGATCTGGTGTTGCATATGTTGCAATGGCTATACACGTATGTTTCAAATATATGCTTCGAATGTTTCAGCTATTTCATACGTATATTGCAAGTGTTTTTATCTAGATGTTGCATATGTTACAGTGGCTATACACATATGTTGCAAGCGTATGTTTCACCTGTTTTGGACATATGTTGCAGCAAGTGCTTCATGTTGCAAGTATTTTCATTAGCAGGCGTGATAAGTGGGCGCATTCGGAGTGTTCCATCTGAATGTTGCATATGTTGCAATGGCTATACATGTATGTTACAAGTGTATGTTTGAGCTATTTCAAACATATGTTGCAAGTGTTTTATCTGAATGTTGCAGTGGCCATACACATGTTGCAAGCGTAAGTTTCAAATCTTTCACCTGTTTTGGAGGTATGTTATAGCAAGTTCTTCATGTTACAAGTGGTTTCATTAGCAGGCGCGTGAAGCAGGCACATGCGGAGGCGATCCCCCGCGGGCGCAGGCGGTCTCTACATGTGCGCGAGAAGCGAAGCGGGTGTGGGTGGTCCGCACCTACATGCACGGGCAAGGGCGCACAGCATGGAAGCGAAGCGAAGCGCACAACAGCATGCAGGGGCACGGGCTAGGTGGTCCCTACCTGCATACCCAGGCACGGGCGCACACCACGGAAACAAAGCGAAGCGCGCAGCAGCATGCATGCGGGGCATGGGCGTGGGTGGTCCCTACCTGCATGCATGGCACAGGCACACATCACGAAAGCGAAGCAAAGCGCACATCAGCAGGCATGGGCGTGCAGCTACACATGCGTACGTGCAAGGGGCAGGCGCAGCAGTTGTAGCCGTATACGGGACAGGCACAGCATGCGGGCCAGGCATGGACGTTTGGACAGGGGCCAGTGTCCGGACGTCTGGGCGCTAGCCACACCGAAAAAATGAGGTTTAATTTTTGTTCGTTTCCCGTGAAATTAGGTCTAATTTTCTGATGCAATGGTGAGTCCTCGTGATGATTCTATGAAAATGTGCAAAGCTTTTAACATTTCATATACTTAGACTAGATAATGTAAAAAGGCTTCCTTGCCTACTACTCTAGTGTTTTTCTACTCGAGGATGCGCATAAGATTTGCATAATTTTACACTAGCAAGCGTGTCTATTTGTTGTAAAAAAAAGAGTTATCAAACGTCTATAAGAAATGGGGCCGGGAAATGCTCCCCAAGCATATTTATTTATGCTTTCCCTTTATATAAAAGGTAATACCTATAATTTATTAATTAATATTCCATGTGCATTATTTAATGATGATTATGACATCCATATTTAAATTAATGTTAGTAACAATATCAGCGTCCTATTAAGTTTGTATCTGCATCATTGAGGTATTTCTTTGTACCGTTGCAAATCACAGACTTATTTGCGTGTAAATGTACCATAATTTTAAGGTGTACTATTTGGTTTGGAAACATTGGTGGGATGGGATGATTTCGTCCCTGAATTTAGGGATGAGACCATTGCACTCATATTTTGTTGGTTGGGACGGGTCCATTCTAGTTCTTTGTTTGATTGGAGGGACAAATAGGAAAAAAGATAGACACTGTTTTGTGCACCGTTGACTCATAACAGTCACTGGACCCATTTGTCATTGTTTTGACAATCGTGACGATGTACATGGTTTTGACATCCTCTTTTTTGGTATAACATATGTTTCACCCTCATCATTTCACGTATACACTCACACGCATACAGACCTCACCTCACCTTACCTTACCCATGAGCACTTATATATAGAAAAATAAAAAAAACTAGAGGGTCGATTTGGCTCTGCTCGGTGTCGTCGTGTGCGCCAAAGCCAAAACTTGCGTAACGGAACGGAGCAGCATCAGATTGTTCTATTTGTTGGACGCCGTGGGCCCAACTAGCAACCGTTGCGGTTCCCGAGAAAGGAGCAGGGAAGCGGCCAGGTGGGCCTGCGGACCGATACATTCCCCGACCCAGCCCAAACCTGAGAGTCGCTGATTGTTGGCCCTCGTTTAGTTGCCCAGAATTGGTGCGGCAAAATCACTGTAGATCACTGTAGCGCACGGTAGCGTTTGTATTTGTGAATTATTGTCCGATCGTTGACTAATTAGGCTCAAAACGTTCGTCTCGTAAAGTACGACCAAACTGTGCAATTAGTTTTTGATTTCGTCAACATTTAGTACTCTATGCATGTGCCGCAAGTTTGATGTGACGGAGAATCTTCTTTTTTTATAGCGCCAAAGTTTGGATTTTGGGGTGAAATAAACACCCCCTTGCCTGGTTCGGAACTAGCCGTTGAAAAAGAGAAATAATTAAACCACCCTCCAAATCCTCGTGAGTGGCTGACTGCTCTGCTTCCCTCATTCCCCGCCGTGCAGGCCACCTCCCTTTTCTGCTCTTCACTCCCTACTAGCCGTTGGCGCCCATTCCTCCCCTCATCTCATCCTCTTCACAGAGCTAGGCACAATTGCTCTCTCCCTCTCTTCTCCACTCACCGCCGCCGTGCTCATTAGCTAGCTTTGCTTCATAATCTCCCAGCATTCCCCTTCCATTTCATCCCAAATCATCACCCACCATCACCATGCCGCCGCCACCGGCGCGGAGGCCTCCACCGCCCCTCCCCCACCGCAGCACCGCCGCCGCATCCACGCTCCTCCTCCTCCTCCTGCTGCTCCTCCTCTCCCCACCAGCCACCGCCGCCGCGCAGCACCACGGCCACCACACCACAGGCGACGGCGTGGTGATCTCCCAAGCGGACTACCAGGGCCTACAAGCAATCAAGCACGACCTGTCGGACCCCTACGGCTTCCTGCGCTCCTGGAACGACAGCGGCCTCACCGCCTGCTCCGGCGCATGGGCGGGGATCAAGTGCGTCCTGGGCAACGTCGTGGCCATCACGCTTCCCTGGCGCGGTCTGGGTGGCACGCTGTCCGCGCGCGGCCTCGGGCAGCTCGTCCGCCTCCGCCGGCTCAGCCTCCACGACAACGCCATCGCGGGGCCCGTCCCGGCCTCGCTCGGCTTCCTCCCGGACCTCCGCGGCGTCTACCTCTTCAACAACCGCTTCTCGGGCGCCATCCCCGCCTCCATCGGCGGCTGCGTCGCGCTGCAGGCGTTTGATGCGAGTAACAACCGCCTGACCGGCGCGGTCCCGCCCGCCGTCGCCAACTCCACCAGGCTCATCCGGCTCAACCTCAGCCGGAACGCGTTGTCTGATGTCATCCCCGTCGAGGTCGTCGCGTCCGCGTCGCTCGTATTCCTTGACCTCTCCTACAACAACCTCTCCGGCCCCATCCCCGACGCATTCGCTGGGTCCGACAAGTCGCCGTCTTCGACCTCCAAGCTCACCCTCGAGGATGACGACAGCAGCAGCGACGACAAGGAGGCCATCACCGGGAGCTACCAGCTCGTATTCCTCAGGCTCGCGCACAACTCCCTCGACGGGCCCATCCCGGAGTCCCTCATCAAGCTCACCAAGCTGCAGCAGCTCGACCTCTCGGCCAACAGCCTCAACGGCACCATCCCGACGCAGCTCGCCGCGCTGGCGGACCTCAAGGCGCTCGACCTTTCCGGGAACAGTCTCGCCGGCGAGATCCCGCAGGGGCTCGATAACCTCACCGCCACGCTCCAGTCCTTCAACGTCTCGTACAACAACCTCTCCGGCGCGGCGCCGTACTCGCTGGCGCGCAAGTTCGGGGAGCCCGCGTTCACGGGGAACGTCCTCCTCTGCGGCTACTCTGCTTCCACGCCCTGCCCGGCGCCCCCGTCCCCCGCGCCGGCGTCGCCCGCGGAGGAACCTCCTTCGCGCGGAGGCCGGAAGTTCAGCAGGAAGGCGCTCGTGCTCATCGTCGCTGGAATCGTCGTTGGCGTCCTCGTCCTGCTGCTGCTCTGCTGCCTCCTGCTCTGTTTTCTGAGCAGGAACAAGAGGTCTTCCGGCGGCACTGCGGGAACACGGAGCGGGAAGCAGGTGGCCAAGGAGGCCAGTGGTGCTGGCTCTGCTGCCGCGGCGGCCTGGCGCGGCGAGAAGCATGGGTCTGGCGCGGCGGAGGTGGAGTCCGGCGGCGACGTGGGTGGCAAGCTCGTGCACTTTGATGGGCCGCTGGCGTTCACGGCCGACGACCTGCTGTGCGCCACTGCGGAGATCATGGGGAAGAGCACCTATGGGACGGTGTACAAGGCCACGCTCGAGGACGGCAGCCTCGTGGCCGTCAAGCGCCTCCGCGAGAAGATCACCAAGGGCCACAAGGAGTTCGAGGTCGAGGCGGCGGTGCTGGGACGGATCCGCCACCCCAACCTGCTGGCGCTCAGGGCATACTACCTGGGACCCAAGGGGGAGAAGCTACTCGTTTTCGATTACATGCCCAACGGCAGCCTCCACTCATTCTTGCACGGTCAGATTTCTGCTCTTCTACTCTGTTCATTGTTCACCAGTACTTTTCATTTCTGAATTCTGATATACAGTATGGTTCACAAATCGTAGTTCATAGCTAACTCTTTCAGCTAATGTTAAGCAATAATGTACAATGATTGGGACACTGCCAATTGAATTGACAGGGAATTTCGCTATGTATTAGGGAATTTGTATGTCAACAGTTCTAGCTTGTTAACTGCTGTCTGCTAGTATGTTTCAACAATTGCTTGGTCTGAATCTGAACATCTACAGATTCAGTCATTGGAAGACTGATACAACTGTGATTATGCTAGCATTGCGTTTTCTTTTGATTAAGCTACAAGAGTGAAGTGAGTTTAGACCTTGACGTCCTAAAAATTCTCAGTCAGAGGTTCAGAGCATCAGCAGAAAAGTTCAGTAGTATGCACCGACTGCTGGTGCTACTAGGTTCAGTGAAAACAAACACATCACTTGTGCAGTTATGGGCCAAACAAACTAAGGATATTTTATGATTTACTGTCCAAGTAATGAAGTAAAGAGCTAAAATTCATTGTCTCAACATTGTTCTACTGCCTTGTTACTTGAAATATGTTTATAATCTTTTCCCCGGCTAGAAAATTTTCGGCATTCAACTCTTAAATAATTGTGAACTGAAACTCTGAAATTGTGCTGAAACCACATCACCCGACAATTGCAACTGACAATTGATGAAAAATTTCAGTATTCAGTATTCAATTCAATTCTCGCTATTGAGTGCCTGAACCGTGACCTGGGGCTCTTGGTGGGTTTCAACTCTAGCCTACCCCAACTTGCTTGGGACTGAAAGGCTTTGTTGTTGTTGTTGTTGTTGTTATCAGTATTCAATTCTTGTTTGAACAGAAGTTACAGAACTACATCGGCAGCATTCAACTTTCTTCTATGATTTCTCAATCGACATTCCTTTCATTTCTGGAACTTTGACACTGAAACTGACACTCTGAACTTTGATGTTTGCTAATGATCTTGCATAGTTCTGTTATTGGGACACTGATGTAGTTCTGTTAGCTGGTTAAACTTTGACTTGCATAGTTTGCAGAGTTTCAGCAAATGCTCTTGATTCAGGAGTTGTAAGACTGACAGAACTGGGTTTAGACATGTCAAAAATTCTGTCAGTCAGAGGTTCAGAGCATCAGCAGAATCGTTCAGTAGTATGCACATGCACGGACTGTTGGGGACAGTTTTGGGCCAAACAAGGGAAGGATTCAGATTTGTAGTTAAGAATTGATTGCCTCAACATAAAGCTTGTTGACAATTTGTCCACAGCTAGACATTTTTCGGTATTCAGAAATCAGAACCTTTTGAACTGAAACTTTGTAACAATTGTGAACTGAAGCTCTGAAGTTAAACTGACACTGTTTCCTGTGAATTGGGCCCAAGAATTGATAAATTAGTTATTCTTTGTCCAAGTAAAGGTGAAGTTACTGTTTGGACAGTACCTCCATCAGCAATGAGCATCATACAGTTTTCTTTATGTATTCTGCTGATAAATTTTTTCCCAGTTTATTCAAGTCATTTATTAGTATCCATGCGAACTGAAACTCTGCACTTCGACACTGAAACTGACACTCTGAACTTTGATGTTTGCTAATGATCTGTTCAGCTCGCGCTCCAAACACGCCAGTGGACTGGGCGACGCGGATGACGATCGCCAAGGGCACGGCGCGTGGCCTGGCGTACCTGCACGACGACATGAGCATCGTGCACGGCAACCTGACAGCCAGCAACGTGCTCCTGGACGAGGAGCAGAGCCCCAGGATCTCCGACTTGGGGCTGTCGCGGCTGATGACGACGGCGGCGAACTCGAACGTAATGGCGGCGGCGGGCGCGCTGGGGTACCGCGCGCCAGAGCTGTCGAAACTGAAGAAAGCGAGCGCCAAGACGGACGTGTACAGCCTGGGCGTCATCATCCTGGAGCTGCTGACGGGCAAGTCCCCCGCGGACAGCACCAACGGCATGGACCTGCCGCAGTGGGTGGCGTCCATCGTCAAGGAGGAGTGGACTAGCGAGGTGTTCGACCTGGAGCTGATGCGCGACGCCACCGCTGCGGGCACCGCCGGGGACGAGCTCATGGACACGCTCAAGCTCGCGCTGCACTGCGTCGACCCGGCGCCGGCGGTCAGGCCCGAGGCACGCGAGGTGCTGCGGCAGCTCGAGCAGATCAAGCCCGGCCCTGAGGGCGGCGCTGGACCGAGCGAGGAAGGTGGCGCCACGCATGTGCCGGCGGCTTCTGCTTCTGCAGGAGATGATGAGTAGCAAGCAGCGCCAGGCAGGAATTACGAGAAAAGAAGCAATTGTTTAGCTAGAAAGAGAGATATTTAGGAAATTCTTTGATTTGTTTGTTCGGCTGGAGGGATTGGATTACCCACCCCTTTCATCATTTCTTGCGGTACTAGGTAATTTCCAGTTTGTATAGGCAAATATTATTTGCACTAGAATCATCGTTTTAGCAGCCTACGAAGAAGGATGGAAAAGAGGAGAATACTACTAGTATTAATAATGCAATTTTTCCCTATTTGATTTACTTGTCTGGCCATGGGTGAGGCGGTGGTGGTGGTGGATCAGCAATTCAGCATGACTAGCTTCTGAACTTGCTACTGGTTATTGTACACATAGCCTGAATTCACAGATTGACAGTTACAGGTTGCGATAGTACGGAGTTTGTGTTTTGTGAACTGTGAGATCACATGAACAACAAGACAAAAGGCACCTACTAGCTACTAGATGCAGCTGCAATGCAAACCAAGATATGGGTAATATGCATGTAAACATTTCACTGCAACCAGGTCCCGTTCAGTCAGATGCAAACAACACCAACAGTTCTTCTGAAAAAAGTAATTGTATGTGTCAACATACAGATTCTGCAGAAAAGGTAAGAAAGGACGAACACTCAATCAATACAATCTTTTTGGATTTCGTCATCGTATTAGGAGTAGGAGTACTGTAGATCTCGGTGAATTCTTCAGCAACCAGGGCTACATCGACTGATCGACCTCCAGTTTGCTTGTAAGTACCGTCACGACTTATATTATGCCTGTAAAGTTGCATGAGCTGATTGATCTTTTATGAGTCATAATATAAGTTAGTTATCGATTTGTATTGTAGTTTGTAAGGCTGCATCAGCCGGTACAAATCATAATATAGATCAAAGTTATCGATTTTGTGTTAAATAACTCGTTATTTAATATAATATCACTAGTTATCGAATCTGCTAAGATTAGTAAGATTTTTTTTTTGCTGTTTTTAGTTGATTCACTAGTTATTAATCTTGTTATAATTAATGTTTTATTAATTATAATAAATCACGTGATTAAGATAGAGATAGATCGACATCATATTATCTTAATTGGTCGTCCTTTGATCTGATCACGCTTCAAATCTAATAATTGATGGCTTAATTCCGCTAGATCGGCTGTTTTTATCTCTATTCCAATCAAATATAGTATGCATCCAAAGACATGTTTCAATCTTGAATAAACTCACTAGTTAATGAGATCTAATCTAATGACACTACCACAGCTGCATCGATCCGGTCGAACCTCACTGGTAAGACTTTAGATTAGAAATTATCGATTATTGGTCCTGTTTATGATCAAGATATGTACTCTGTTTGTTTGCTATGACTGCATCGGCTATTTTAGCCGATTTGCCTATACTCTCACGCATATAGCATGTTTTCATGAATTTATCAACATATAGATGGTTTTATAAATTCTTTGGCTTTAGTTTGTTATCATTATCATAGCTGCATCGATCCGATCGAACCTCACTGTTGATGATAATAAATTAGATTGAAACTATTTGTAGATTCATTTATATTAGACAGTCGATTTATTCGTATGTTATATTTTTTCATCAAACTTATCGGTTCAACGCTTTATATTGATCACGTTCCATTTAGCCGATAATGCTTTCTTATATCGCTTCTTATGGATACCCCGGATATCGACTATTTAGTTAATAGCCTTATTGAATCGGCTATCTTGCCATACATTTGGAACTATCTGGTGCAACACCAACATGTTCCACCCTAAATTACTGATAAGATTTCCTCTCCTTGTCAATTGTAGGTCAAATTGACTGGCACGTCGTTGGGTTTTTAGAATCGACTGGTTCTTTGTTAAAGTCAAGCAGATCTCTGGTCTCGTTCCACTTAGATCATCTGACTTGCTGTGTGTTGAACACATCGCCACATTTTTGTGTCAACAGATGATAATTAGCCGCTGAACCACCAAGTGAGCGGTCGACACAACGAGGACTAGTTTGGTGGCAACCAAGTGAACCTCGGGATAAAAATCACCATGTCATCATCTTCCTGTTGGTTTACGATCCCTATACACAAGCTTGAATTTACTTTCATATATATTGTGCTTATGTAGTTGCTCTTGTAATTAGTTGACTTGTGTAGTTTGCTAGTTACCTTCTAGCTTGTGTATCATAGAAGTAGCTCTCTTGCGTGACTAATTTAGTTTGAGTAACCATGTTAGTCACATTGCTTAGTTTGTGTAGCTAAGTAATTTGAGCTCTCTAATTTGGCTTTGTAGCCTTATTATTGAGCATTGTTAGTGAGTTTAGGAGCTTTGTGCTTTTGCTTACTAGATTGTGTAGGAGCTCCCCCGGTTGCCAAACTACTAGTGCATAGGTTTATGTGACCTTGCTCTAGAATTATTTAGGTGAGCTCTAGCTAATCCGACACCTTTGTTGCCTAATTAATTAGGATATTTGTAAGGTGCTTGAGAACTTAGATAGATGGGTGTAGTCTTGGCTAGATCGATATATTTAATTCCGCATTTATTTCAGTTAGCCAACGTGTTTAATTTTTAGAAAGGACTATTCACTCCCCTCTAGTCCGCCATCTCGACCCTACACCGGCCCCGGCCTCCTCTCCAATATGTTGCAAATGTATGTGTCAAGTGTTTTGGATGTTTCAGAGGTATGTTGTAGGTGTTTCGTATAGATGTTGCAAAGGTAGATCAGGATGTTGCATATGTTGCAAGTGTTTCAGAGCCATGTTGCAGGTGTTTTCAGAGTCATGTTGCAAGCGTTTATTTAAAATGTTTTCAACTATTTCAATTGTATGTTGCAAGCATTTTTATCTAGATATTTCATATGTTTCACACCTATATTGCAAGAGTTTGATCGAAATGTTTCAACTATTTCAGTCGTTTGTTGCAATAAATATTTTCATGTTGCAATTCGTAAGTGTTTTATATGGATGTTGCATATGTTTCATACACATGTTGCAATTGTATGTTCCAAATGATTCATTTGCTTTAGTCGTATGTTGCATCCAAGTGTTTCATATTTTAGAGGTAAAGAGTCCTGGGGGCACGGCCTGGGTGTCGGGGGATGGGGCGGGCCGAACAATGGGCTGGCGGTCGGGGCACGTAGCGCACCTAGGATCCTATGGACTAGGCGTGCTTGTCCTCATGCCGGCTCTCGGTTCTGGCACCCCTGAGATAGAGGAGGGTTTAGGGGGAAGGAGCGGTGGGTGCGACATTTCCCGTGGGCGTGCGAGCATCCGAACTCACGGTCACTGAGAGAGAGGAGGGGGCCATGAGGAAGGACCGACAGGCACAACCTTTTTTCCGCGGGCATGTGTGACGAAGGTGACACGCGCGTCCAGACATGCGCTTTTGTCCAGACGTCACCGTTTCATATTTGCAGAGTGGAGGGCTGTCTTCCATCTAGCTACTAGGCCTGTAAGTTACCGGTGGGCTAGGCTTTATAGGCTGGAACTCCTTCAAGAGGGTATTTGTTTAGGACCATTGTATCTATTGTAGCTACGGCCAAAACAAAGTTTACAACATTGCAGTTTGGGCACACTGTCTCAATTTTAATCAGCATATGTATGCAACTCAATCAAAGAGAAAAAAAGGAAAGACCACAACTGCATGCTCAATATAGGAGTATATCCACGACAAGGCTATTGCGCGACCGGTCACGCCGCGGGGCTAGCGCGCAACCCTAGCCCCGCGCACATCGCCCCTCAGAGTTCATTTGCTGCAGCTTTCCTAGTCACAGCCGCTATTCCTACGATATCTATGTGAGAGGTGTAACATCCCAGATGTTAAAAAGCAATTAAAAGTTTAATCATGAGCATCATGAAGCATAATCAACAAGCATTAAGGCATAAATGCATTCATGTTTCAAGTATAGCATACATATGTTGCAATTGTGATGTTTGTCATGTTGCATGAAATGGTGTCAACAATAATGTTTAAGGTTCTTTGTGATTTTACAAATGTGAATTTGCTTAAACAATTAAAATTTTGTTAAAATAAACTTTATAGTATAAAGTGTGCTTTGTAATATAGAACAAAGTTTGTTTGAGTTTTTAAGTCAAACATGTTTAAATTGGAGCCCAAAGATTGGATTTGAGGCTAATTTTCAAACTTAGCCAATTTTTGCCTGTCACTGGATGTCAGTTTTTAAGTTCAAACCTTAGGGATTTATTATATAAATTTTCATGAATAAAATTTATGTAACTTTTGCTTCATGAATTGATGTGATGCTTAAGCTTTGAAATCATGTCCTTATTTGTGATGTTTGATAGATGTTTGTCCACCAATTAATTAACCAAAGTTAGCAAATCAAGAACTGTTTACAAAACCCTAAAACTGAATTCAGTTTCAGTTTCATTGTACCTATTTTTAGAATTCCAAAACTTCAAATCCTTTGATCTTTTGGGGTTGGTACTTAAAGCAAAGATGGAGTTCAGAGATGGATGAACAACTTTTGTTAATGAAGATCCTCGAGCTTCTATTTGGAATCAAGAGAAAAGGAGAGAAGTTGCTCTGTTAGCCATGCACAGTAGGTCAGCAGCAGTGCCATGCAGCTGCTTCGCCGCTGACAGCCACCGCCCCTGGTTGCCGCTTTCTTGCACGATGGCACGCAACTGCTTGCGTGCCAAAGCCGAGCAGGAGCTGGTGCACCTCGACGCTTCACCAGCGCCGTCTTAAGCCCAAGCCGGCCACTGCCTCCTCCCTTTCTCCTTTTCCCTACCAATGGCCCAGCTCCACACCGTTGATGAAATTCATCATCGCGGCATGCCCTCCATCCAATTGATCGCGCAACTAGCTTCGCCTTCCCCTTGTGCTTCTCCATGTCCTGCTCTCCTCGCCTCTCGTCGCCGGAATTGCCCCTAGCGCCAGTTCCCACCGTGGCCGCCATGAGCCGCTCCACCGTGGCCAGGCTTCCTCGGAGCAGCTCTCGCTCTCTCGTTTGTTGTTTCAGCCTCCTTGCAATCCGGCTCATCGGCTCCATTCTTTTACCTCTACCACGCAGGTCATACCAAAATGGTGACCTCGTCGCCAGTTCACACCACCGTGCTCGCCCTTAGTGTCGGCAGCCGCCTTTGCTTTGCCTCGACTTCAACCATCAAGTGTATCAAGTCATGGTGAGCCTCCTAAGTGTGTAGTCGTCCCTAGCTAGGAAGAGTAGGGGCTGAAATGGCCGGTCCACAGTCATACCACCATGCCATGCACCGCTGAGCCGCTATGGCCGTGGCTACACACGATGCGAGCCCTAATTCATTCAACCATCACCTCGAGCATGTGTGCCTCGTCGAGAGTAACATGTTGGTGTAGTCACCAGCACCGAAAACCTTGCCATTAGCCGTTTCTACCACGCCAGAGTGCCGCCGTGCCGCCATGGCCGGCGTCCATCTTGCTGTGGGGTCCTAGATGTTCAACCAGTTCACTAGATTGATGCGCGGCGTTGCCCTGAGTCCATAAGTACCACCCACCCTGTTGGCGAGAAATCACCGGTCAACTGTCGACGATAGCGGCAGCGTGTGGGAGCCCTATGTAGTTGACTCGGGGCCCTCCTGTTAGCCTCAGTGGCTAGCTGCCCATGGGTGAGAAAAGGTTTTTCCTCGGTTTTTTATTTTTAGAAAATATTAAACGCGTTGAATCTTGTAAAATTCATAACTAATTCCAGGATGATGATAAAAATGTGATTTTTTTGTGTAACCTTGGTATGATGTGCTCTACATAGGAAAAAATATGAATTAGTTATAATTAGTAATTTGGTATGCTTAAAAAATTACCTCTTTTAATTGTAAAATGGACCTTGTATGATTTTATAGGCTAAAATAATAATCCTTTAATCATGAAACTTTTTGTGTAAGATTGTCATGTTAATACCTGCCTTCACAAAAAGTTTGGCATTGATTTGATAATTCTAACTTGGTTAATTAATTTAAGTGTGTTTGAATACATTTTCCCATGAGTAATAAATATTAAAAGGGCTTAAGAAAATGTTTAGTTGATTTTGGGAGTTCTCTGAAATGTTTATGAAATAAGTTAAATATGAAACCTTACTGATCCATGGTAGCTTAGTCCTTTTCATGATAAACAATTAATTAACTTGTATGTTAATAATTAAGTACCTTTTTATAAATCCTAAAATGAAATAGATAAATGGTTGATTGACCTTGGTGTGTTTGTAGCATTTCTTGTAGACCTTGGAACACCAAACCCCTGTTGTTCCTTGGCAACTTATTTACTTCCTTTTTGTACTCATAATCAAACTTGCTGATTAATAAATAAAATGGATTACTCAAATGATTAGTTAGTAGATGAATGTGAGTAAGGCATGTAATGATCCTTGTTTGCCTTTAGGGTTGAACATTGTGTAATGTACGTTAAATACCTTGTCATGGTGAACTATTATAATGTGATAAATGTTGCTTTCTTGATAACCACATAATCGACTTGTTAACCAAATAATTAAAAATGCTTTGCGAGTAATAACCTTAGTTGTACCACGAAGGAAAGTTGTACTCAACTTTCTTAACTTTGTTGAACTTCTGTTAATGCACTTGTGTGTCTTTCATCATGCATCATGTCATGCATTCCATCATGTTAAACAAAGCATCATTTATTATGTGTAGTGCATACGAGAGTGAGAAGGTTCGTGTGGATCAAGTTTCGGAGAAGATTCATCCACCAGTGATGTTGGTGCCAAGTCTAACTACTGGACCTTTTTGTGGAATCTAACCTTCTTTGCAACGTAGGCAAGCCCTGGAGCATAACCCCTCTCTTAGTATTTACAAATCTTTATTACACCTTAAGTTCCGTGTGATATGCATTAAATAATTAGGAGGTGGTCGAATACCGTTACTACTTGATTACCTTGATTTTCAGGTATTCTTAGTTGTACCCTGCTAGTATGAGCAGGTCGATATCTTCTAATGCTTAGTAATGCTTAGACTTCGATAGAAGTTGAATGATGGTTTTATCGTTCGAGAGAAATATGTTTTACCTTTAATCTTCTCGGCTCTGCTGATGGGTCATCAGAATACAATAATGATGATAATACTAAAGTTGAGATCAGGTGAGTGGCTTACATCATGAAATGAGTCGGTGTAGTGCTCCGCCTGTGTTGGTTAAGGATCGTCCGTTGTTGGTCCTTCGATCAAGATTTTGTAGTACTGGCCACATACTCCGATAAGCCTGATACCTCAGTTATTCCATTATGAGAAAAGACAACCACACACTAGGAGTGGGAGATGGCGAGGGTAGTGTGTACCCACACTATGGAAACATCACGGATGACGTAGGGCGATGGAGTACTGTACTCTCGGGTAGCGTGGACCAGATCATGTTTTGGAGGATTCAGGTGAAGGTTGATATATGTAGGTCTAGGACCTGCATATGTTGTGTAGTTGGGAAACCCCAACTGGCCCTAATTGATTCGAATCATCGTTTGCTCTACGGTAATAGGAGACTTGATCCTCGCACCATCATCATAGTTAATCAATGAAACATTGTTACTTGTGGATAAGAGATGAAATGAGATGAGTTGATTAATGAAGTGATTGAGCTAGATTAGGTGCAAACTGGACACTACTAATGACTTAATGAAAAAGCTAAAACATTGAAAATAAGGATCTACTTATAGTAAGCTTTTCTGCAAAATTTAGTCTTTCTTCAAACTTTCCTTTAAGCTACCATACCCTTGGAGTCTTTTCTTTTAGTCAGGTAAGACTTATTGAGTGTAACACCCTCGGTGTTACGCCCTAAACCAACTACTAAACCATGTCATGAGCATCATGTTTATGTGTTAGAACATGTGGGAAAGTGAAAATAGAATTTTGGTTGTACTAAAAATGCCCAACGAAGATTTAGTTACCAAAGGTTCTAGTGCTTGTGTGTTATCGAGTAGGCTTATAAAACAATTTTTATTAAGCAAAAATGTTATAAAACATGTATGTAACATTTAAATAAAGTTTGAAGTACAAACATTGTAGATGACAATGCAATTTTTGTCTTAGGAAAACAATATTGCTAGCTAGTATTTATAATAGCTTAGAAATAGAACTTGAAATCAAATCCAGCTCAAGACAGGAAAAAACCTTAAGTTTGAAAACAGTGTGACAAGGCTATGTTGGTGAATTTATTTGAGAAAATTTAGCTAAAGGTCAGTGCTATGTTTTTGTTCCATATGGTAGTTTGATGTACCCTCTTTAGCATGGTTTAGGTGGTCGAGCCTCAATCAAATCGATTTAGTTTTGGCAAACGCTTTAAAATCCATGCACGAACATCATCTCGGGCTGGTTGGCTGGGTAGGCGCGGTCACCACGCTAGGGAGCGCGACGTCTCCATGTTTGGCCACAAGTGTGCACGCGCGCTGCCGTGTGTTGGCTAGTCGAGGCCATCCTCAGCGTGGCCGTGGCATAACTACGGCTTGGTCGCTGTTAGCCGCTGTGCTGCTGCCCCACCTCGTTGCCTTGTTGCTAGCCACCGTGCCTGCCACTGGCCGCCTCTAGCCGCTGTCGCGCGGTGCTGCCGCCGCTGCTGCTACTGCTGTGGCACCGTGTTGTGTTGTTGTTGCTCGCCTCATCGCCGTGCGCACGTGGGCTGGCTCCCTGCTGCCTTGCGTTGTCGCCTCACCTTAATGGTGCTGTGGCCGCACATGCCACACTCCCCAACTGCCTACGCGTGCGCACATTTTTGGCTGTGTTGTCTCATAGCGAGCACGTAGGTGCTGTCTCGGGTCTGGCATGCCGCTTGCCACCAAGACGAGGACGGCCAGAGCTCAGACCTACCATCTTCCCTGTCGTCTTTGCCGTCTGAGCCGCGCCCATGAAATCCACTAGAGAGAGATCACCTCAACTTGATTCAACTAGTCCGCGGCCTCACCATTAAGCCAACTAGCTACCTGGCCCCATCCCGCCTTGAGTTGAGCCTAGCCAAGCCTCATTTGGCCACTTCCCCACCGCCGAGCCATTAAGGCCGTGTTTGTCTGGCGCGGGTGGCAACTCCCCCAATAGAGCCGTGAGAGGTTGGTCCAGCTGCACCATTAGCTCGCTTTGACTCTCTCTTCACCCTACGCTCATTAGCCGAACTGCTACCGCTACCCCGGTGCCGCTAATGCGGCCGTGTCCTCCGTGGTGCGCCATCGCATGGCTCGGTCGCACGTGGCCAGCCCTCCTTTGCCATCCTCTACTCCAACTGTCAATTCGGCCGAGTCCACGATAAGCTTTTGATGCTCACCAGCTAGCTGGTTAGGTCTATAGCTGCCCTAGTTCACCAGAATGGTCGCGTCGCCATCGTGGATGGTCACGTGTCGCTGCAGCCCTCACTAGTGAGCCCTGCCACCCCTCACCGCCACCCAGCAACCCAGCATAGTAGTTTAGGTCGGGGATGGTGATTGACCCGCTTGATGGGTCCACGCAGGTCCCAGGTGGCCGACGTAGCCACCATGTGCCGTTGCTCGCCGCGCCGCCGTGCACAGAGTTGCCCGGGGGGGGGTGTGCGAGGAAATTAGGAAAAACTCAGGGGGGTTAAATGAATTTGTTAGAGGGAGGAAGAAATAGTGTTAGGACTTAGGTGTAGTTCGAAAGAAGTCCAAGGGCTCTTTTGCAAAAATGCCAACGCGCGCGGGCTCCCCTGCCGTGGGCCGTCTCGTGCGTGGGTCGCATCCGCGCGATTGAATCCGCTTTTTCTTTTTCTTTGGAATTAGTAATAGTTTTCCATTTCAATTTCTGAGCTAGATTTGTATAATTGATATAAATTCGTGTAGGTGTCCAAAAATTGTGAAACAAAGTTTGTTAGATTCCAAAATTATGATCTATCTAGTAGTATAGATAGATCATGCATATCTATGTTGATACTAAGGGTATTAAATCGTTTGAAAGTGCTTAATATTATTAGGGTAATTATTGTAGGAATTTTTGTGATAAATTGGTGATAGCTTTGATCCTGAAATTTTTATAGTAGCTTCATTGTATTATAATGTGCTTACTGTAATTTTTGGAGCCCTAATATAGATTGTTTATTAGGGTAGCTACATATCCATTAAACCTTTAATATGAATAAGAGCACAACATTGATTTAGGAAATTAAGCAGTTGTCAGGGTGAGCTTGGCACTTGATTTGATAGAGCTGATGGTTAGCTTAGTATCTTAGTCATTAGAGCTAGTTTGTTAGTATGACATATTTGTTCGTATTTTAAAAGTTGTTGTTGCCTAAATACTAAATCATTGCATCATCATCGCATGCATATAGAGAACGAGTCAGCGGAGATCGTGACCATCGACGATCACAAATTCGAGGAGATCATCGAGGAGTACAAGGAGGAGATTCTCGTGTAGGAGGAGGTCCTGGAGCCACCACTGACTGACTCAGCTGACACCGCGCCTGCCCAAGGCAAGCCCCGATGCATAATCTCTATTTTTCATAACCACCGTGTGTATATATATGTGTGTGTGTGTGTGTGTTGTGCATTTACATTGCAGGAAAATTTTGTGGAAACCACATGCATATATATATACACCCTATGAGTTCTACTAGTGTAGGTTCGAGTAAATGCTATGCTTAGGTTGTCGGTAGCGTGAGTAACCTGCCGTTACTTACAATATGTGATTATTATAATTACTCTCATGATAAAAATGATGAAAGGAAAATGGAGAGCGGGCAGGGATATGGTATGTGTATTGGTGGGTGTAACGAGTTGTGTCCCATGGCTACGGGGCTTAAGTTTGGTTACACTATTTTCCCTGTCTATGTCGATTGAGGACCGTCCGTTGCTGTAGATGGTAGTTAGGTCACAGACTTATTATTCTGAGCACATACTTGCTTATGGGAGTAGGAAGGCTCATTACGCTCTTGTCGTGGGTTCCGACTCTTTCCGGACCAACTGATTGGAGGCGGGAAAAGATGGAGGTCTAAGCACCATACTGAGACCGGGTCTCAAGTGTGGGGGCTTGTAGTCCAAGTTTGGACGAGGACCTAGACCCCGTGATAGGAGTGGAATGGGTTGGTCTTGTTTGTGCCTGGGGTACAAACAAGGCGTCTGTTTTGGGGTACCCAGCTGGGATACATTGGTTCACGAATCACCATTTTCGTTAGACGGTACGACATGGCTATGGTCTAGTACCGTAGTAAGAACTGGAATATGAAAGATAGTAAATTAGTTCTGATTGCTCAACCCTTGCTTGAAAGTAGAACAGGTGCTTACCTAGAATGGTTAGCTAATGAAGTAATCATGACTGCTAATTAAACTTGATCTTAAGGACGTACTTCTAGTAATGCTTTTCACAAATAAAAAGAAAACAACAAACCCATATTGCCTATCATACCCCTTAGAGTCGAGAAACTATTCCACTAGTCGGGTAAGTCTTGCGAGTATATTGTGTACTCAGGGTTTATTTTACCCTATTGCAGGTGCAGCTTGAGGAGTAGCTCTTGTGTGGAGGATTCTTATGGTGGGCACAGATGGATTCTTGTATCGTTTCCGCTAGATGTTTATTTTTATTCCGCTGTTTAATTATCGCACTTTGAACCCTGGTATTGTAATAAATAATTTCCAAGAACTCTTGTTGTATGAAATGGACTAAGTATTGTAAGCTCGTACTTATTATTGGATTCTAGAGGTAAAACGTGGATTGATTCGAGTTTTCCCATGGAGTGTGCTCGACGGTATTGTCTGATGTAGCTAACTTTTGGGGTGCTTAGTGTCTAGTGGAAGACGAGCGCCTCCGAAAGCATGTTATTTCGGGCGGTTCTGCCATATTGAGTACCCTCATGTACTTAGGGTTTGTTAACCCTATTGCAGGTTCTGACTCGTGTTGCTAATTGAGGTCATGTCGGTGGGTTCGACATGATCTGGCTGTCTCTTCTACCTTAGGTGCTTCACCTAAGTTGCTTCTGTGGTCCTACTCACCTTTTGAAACTTAGTTAAGTTTTTACTGGAACATGTTTCGTAACATAATACTTTAAGTCTTTCCGCACTCCGATGTAATTTATTTTGTACCAAATGTTGTAATGTTGTGGTAACTCCATGTTGATCCTATATGAGTTGTAAAAAGTGGATGATTCGGGGTTCTCTGAGGACACCCGACAGACTACCGGAGTTATCTGGCTCTCGTGTGCAACAGTCAGAGGCCTTTAGAATAATGACATGTGCACGTGGGCCATATAATTTGGATGGTTTTGCCACAAGAGGAATCACCCAAAGCAGTTGTAGCAACTATAAAAAGTAGTACCAAACAGGAACATGACTTATTATCTCAATGCACGTTTTCCAAAAAAGCAAAATAAATTTTTAAATTGCTATAAGTTCTTAACGTTGTATCCATTTTCAATTATGTCTATACCGGTATGTTCTACGTGACGATGCCAACAAAATTAGACTCCACTTGCCTATGTTTCAAGGAATTTTATATAATAGCAATTTATGTGTAAATATGTGCTATAGTTGTACAACTTGAGGGGCAAGTTATTAAAATAAGCAAAAAATAAACTGCCAACTGGAGGCAAGTTCTTATACAAACCCAATCTGCGACCTCTAATCCTAATACTTGCTGCAACATCTAATCCTAATACTTGCTGCAACATCTAATCCTAATACTTGCTACGACTCCTAATCCCAACCTAATCTGCCTTGTATTTTATGGTATGTGTTTTTCTTTTGCGGCAACTTTATGTGTGTAATGGCTATCCTTTTGTGACAACTTATAAATTGTAAATGAGGCAACCAATATGCAGGATTTAGGAAGACATTCGAACCTAAAAGGGTGACCGAAAACTAAAACTAAAAAACATTAAAAAAACTTGACTGAAAACTGAAACTAAAAAAACACTGAAAAAACAAGACTAAAAACTGAAAATAAAAGAAAATAGCATTAGAACTTAAAAAGGTTGATTGAAAACTAAAAGTAAAAAAAAACATTAAAAAAACTTGACTGAAAACTGAAACTAAAAAACACTAAAAAAATTAACTAAAAACTTAAAACTGAAGTCGGCGCCATGATCTACGGCCAATCTCTAAATTCAACCCTAACTACAAATTATCATGACTTGGACACCCTAAAATTGTACCATGGCATGGTAATGTCAAATTTGGTTGCATTTTTACTATGAGATACTATGAGATGGATACATAAATTTATGGGTGTTCAAGTCATGATAATTTGTGGTTAGGGTTCAATTCAGAGGTCGGCGTCGTAGATCATGGCGCCGAGCACGGCACCGTGAATCATGGCACCAACCTCGACCACGTCAGCGCCATGCAGACCCTGGCCTCCTACCTCGGCTCCATGGCCTATGGCGCCAAGACATGTTACGGCGCCAAGCTCAGGTCCAAATCTAGGTTTTTGGTGCCTAGGGGTATGAATGTGAAATTATGATGCAAAAGGGCTAAATTGCAAAAAAAATGTGGTGTCCTCTACTCCTCTTATACTCCATATCCGTTAAAAATAGTACTACATATAGCTACTAGCTAGCACAAATACATAATTATCTGACAGCGTTTATGCTAGTCATGGTTTATACTAAATCCATTCCAAATTATAATTCGTTTGACATTTTTGCACAAATTTTTAAATAAGACGAGTGGTTAAACTTGAGGTCAAGTCAAATGAATTATAATTTGGAACGAAGGGAGTATTATTTAGGAACATCCTTGCACGTTCATCAGGTAAACACATGTTCTTTTATATTGGACATGTTATGCAGATGATGAGCGCAGAAGCATTGGCACACACAAACGGAGCCATCTCACAGAGGACCAAGATTTTTATTATTTTATTATCCTTTCTTAATTAATATTTTAATAATAGATTGTTCTAGATTTTTTTAAACTAATCTTTTTGACCACACCAATGTTTGTGGCGCGGTAGATTCACCAGCATCCCTCCCTAAAGTATGGCTGAAGTATGACGCCCTGTACAGCTCATGCTCTAGGGCACCAATGTTTGCTCACGCCATGTACAGTCCATATTTAACGTTTCACATTTGCATTTTGATGATGTTAAAGAGAACTACACAATGATAAAGTTTATTTGATAACTAGGATATCTAAAAAACCAGAGGATAAAGTTCTGGAAACAGGATGGTTTCGTTTTGGTAGCTTGCTCGAGATCGAAGATCTGCCAGAGATGGGCTTACTAATGGCTAGTTTACTTGTACAAGGCGCGTGTGTTTTGACTAGGTGTTCACTTCCAAAATTTACCAAGCCAAGGATTTGGCAAGTCATGATTTTAGCTAGTATTTGGTTAGTTATCAAAACTTGTTAATTTCTCACATTTGGCTTGCCAAATCTTTGGCAATTTTTTTCCAACTTTTGGCTGCCAAATCTTAGGTATAACAAATTTTGGTCGTGAACCATGCAGACCCACCGTTTCAGTCAGCTTGTACACTCGAACAGTCTAATCGGGGCAATAAATTTTTTTTTGAAAGGGAGTACAGTACAGTACAGTACAAACTCCGCCTATGTTGTCTCAGCATAGCAGGTCCCAAGCCCTGGTAAAGGAGAAGGGTTGTGATAGGCGTGACGAGCCAATGTTAAATCTAGCCATTATAATGGAGATGAAACCCGAAAAAAACCGTTGGGGCGTAACCCTCTTAGCGACGCGCCATATCGGAACCCGGGTATGGTGTTAAATGAGCAAGGGCCGGGTTGTCACCCCCGTGACGCGCCGTGTCGCGATCTAGGCACAGTGTCAAGTGAGCAAGGATCGGGTCGTCGCATCCTTAGTGGCGCGCTATATCGGCGCCCGAGTGTAGTGAAAAATGAACAATGGTCTTCACATCTAAGTCGACGGGTGCGAAGGGTAAGGAAGCTAGTCGAACCAACTAGGATCCTTTTAGGTAATTAGAATGTAGGGTCGCTTACAGGTAAGTTAAGAGAATTAGTTGATACCGCGACTAGGAGGCGTGTAAATATATTATGCGTTCAAGAGACTAAATGGAAGGGTCAGAAGGCGAATGAGGTGGACAATACAGGTTTCAAGCTTTGGTACACAGGGACAGTTGCGAATAGAAATGGAGTAGGAGTTTTGATTGATAAGAGCCTCAAGAATAGTGTGGTGGGAGTGAGAAGGCAAGGAGATATGATTATCTTAGTCAAGCTTGTCATTGGTGATATGGTCTTAAACGTAATTAGTGCGTATGCCCCCCAAGTAGGCCTCGATGACAGTGCTAAAAGACAGTTCTGGGAAGACTTAGATGACCTGATTAGAGCTGTACCTAGTAGTGAGAAGCTTTTTATAGGAGGAGATCTTAATGGGCATGTAGGTACTACATGCGCAGGTTTCGAGGCAGTTCATGGAGGTTTTTGGTATGGTAGTAGGAATCAGGAGGGGGAGGAAGTTCTGGACTTCGCGGTAGCTTTTGACCTGATGATAGCCAACACTTTCTTTAGAAAGAGAGAATCTCATCTAGTGACCTTCAGTAGCGGACAACACTCTAGCCAGATTGACTTTGTCCTCACAAGAAGAAAGGACAAACGATCATGCTTGGGTTGCAAGGTGATACCAGGGGAGTGTGTTGTTTCTCAAGATAAGCTTTTGGTGGTCGACTTTCGTTTTCAGGTGAGTGCCTGTAGGGATAAATAAGCTAAGATTGAAATAACAAAGTGGTGGAAACTGAAAGGGGAGACGTCAGAGGTATTCAGGGAAAGGGTTATCAAAGAGAGCTCTTGGAAGGAAGAAGAGGACATAAACAACATGTGGGAGAAGATGACAACCAACATTCGAAAGGTGGCCTCAGAGGTGTGTGGAGTAACCAAAGGAAGTGGAGACGAGGCTAAAGATACTTGGTGGTGTAACGAGGAAATCCAAAGGGCTATTAAGGAGAAGAAAGAGTGTTATAGACGCTTGTACCATGACAGGAGTGTGGACAACATAGAGAAGTACAAGGTGGCAAAGAAGACTGCAAAGCGAGCTGTAAGTGTGGCAAAGGGTAAAGCGTACGAGGATCTTTACCAACGTTTGAGTACGAAAGAAGGAGAGAAAGACAGTTATAGGATGGCTAGGGTTCATGAGAGAAAGACAAGGGACTTCAACCAAGTTAAGTGCATTAAGGATGAAAGGGAGCATCTCTTGGTGAAGGAGGATGAGATCCGACATCGATTTCAGTTGGATGACTCTTTTGATGACACCAATAGACGCTTTGTGCGGAGAATCCAAGAATCTAAGGTTAGAGAGGCGTTGAAAAGGATGAAAGGAGGTAAGGCGATGGGACCGGATGGTATCCCAATTGAGGTGTGGAGATGCCTCGGGGACATAGCTATAGTATGGCTAACCAAGCTGTTCAACCATATTTTTCGATCAAACAAGATGCCTGATGAGTGGAGAAGAAGTATATTGGTACCAATATACAAGAATAAAGGGGATATTCAAAGTTGTACTAATTACCGAGGAATTAAATTGATGAGCCATACGATGAAGCTATGGGAGAGAGTTATCGAGCATCGCTTGAGAGCAATAACGCGGGTCTGTATGAACCAATTTGGTTTCATGCCTGGAAGGTCAACCATGGAAGCCATTTTCTTAATAAGACAAGTTATGAAGTGGTATAGGGAGAAGAAGAAGGACCTACACATGGTTTTTATTGACTTGGAGAAGGCTTATGATAAAATATCAAGGAATGTTATGTGGTGGGCTTTGGACAAATATAAAGTCCCAACGAAGTATGTCGGGCTCATTAAGGACATGTACAACAATGTTGTGACTAGAGTTCGAACAAATGATGGAGACACGGATGACTTCCCGATTAGGATAGGACTACATCAAGGGTCAGTTTTGAGCCCTTATTTGTTTGCCTTAGTGATGGACGAGGTCACAAGGGACATACAAGGGGACATCCCTTGGTGTATGCTTTTCGCAGATGATGTAGTGCTAGTTGATGAAAGCTGGACAGGAGTGAATCAGAAACTGGAGTTATGGCGGGAGACTTTGGAGTCCAAAGGTTTTAAACTCAGTAGAACTAAAACTGAGTATATGAGATGTGACTTCAGCACTACTACTCGGGAGGAGGAAGATATTAGTTTGGAAGATCAAGTAGTGCCTAGGAAGGATACCTTTCGATATTTAGGATCAATGCTATAGAGAGACGGGGATATTGATGAATATGTTAACCATAGAATCAAAGCAGGGTGAATGAAGTGACGGCGAGCATCTGGTGTCCTATGTGACAAAAGGGTACTACAGAAGCTAAAAGGCAAGTTTTATAGGACGGCGATTAGACCTGCTATGTTGTATGGTGTAGAATGTTGGCCTACGAAAAGACGACATGTTCAACAGATAAGTGTCACGAAAATGCGTATGTTGCGTTGGATTTGCGGTCATACAAGAAGGGATCGAGTTCGGAACGATGATATACGTGATAGATTAGGGGTAGCACCAATTGAAAAAAAACTTGTCCAACACCAGTTGAGATGGTTTGGACATGTCCAACGGAGACCTCCAGAGGCACCGGTGCGTAGTGGAATCCTAAGCCAGGATAGTAACGTAAAGAGAGGCAGAGGAAGACCAAAGTTGACTTGGGTAGAGGCAATAAAAGGAGACTTGAAAAGATGAAATATACCCAAAGACTTAGCCTTAGATAGGAGTGCTTGGAAGACAGCTATTCACGTGCCTGAACATTGATTGCTGCTGCTGGGTTTCAACTCTAGCCTACCCCAACTTGTTTGGGACTTAAAGACTTCGTTATTGTTGTTGTTGGAGTACAGTACAGATTGAGTAGGCAAGGAACAAGGGAGTACACTCGAACAGTCTATGTGTCTTTATAAAAAAAAGGTAGAGGTTGTGTGCCTGTGTGGTGGCGCTTGATACATGCAGGTGGTTCATCTCAAGTTTTAATTTGGTTTCTATATATCACTTCTAGAAACCAAATATTCCTATCGGTATAACGAACCGATAGAAAAACAAAATGAAATTGAGCATATCAGTTATCATACAACACATAGACAAATAACAAGAAAAATAATCTGTGTCACTGGAGGGACCCTTACTCGCACCAGTGTGTTTTTAGTAATTTCCTCGTGCCTCTGCTGGTCTACAAACATCCCTATCAACAGGAAACTAGTCAAACTACTACAGTATACTATTACTCTAGTCTCTAGCCTTGAACAAATCAAAGTCAAAACAAGGCAGCCGTTTGACTTTGGGTCGCGGTCTCTGCATTGGGGACTAAATATTTGGCCTTACGATCATGCAGATGTTCATGGTTCAGCCCTTTATATTTTGCTGCTCCATCCACCTTGTCTCAAGCGGTAGATAGATGATGCATCCAACTACTTATCTTCTGCTTGTGTTGCTCTCTGCTATCTCTGCGACTAGCGCCGATGGTGAGACTGATGGGTTCATCTACAATGGCTTCTCCGGGGCCGACCTATCCATGGGTAATGAAGCTTCTGTCACCGACGGCCTCTTGAGACTAACCAACTGGTACAATTCAGCTACAGGTCATGCTTTCCACACTTTCCCTCTCGATTTCTCAAATCCTGTCATTTCAAATACCTCCTCTGTGCCATCCTTCTCTACAACTTTTGTATTTGCCATAGTTGGCAATTACGATTTCTACGATACCAGCGAACTCATTAGTAGCGATGGTCTAGCCTTTGTCCTATCTTTCCACCAAAGAGTTGTTCGGAGCCTCAGAAACCCCTGGTTACCTGGGGCTTGTCAGTTCTTCCACCAATGGTAACTGGTTGAATCATCTCCTCGCTATCGAGCTCGATACCATAGAGAACTTTGAGTTCGGAGACATAGACGACAACCACATCGGGGTCGATGTGAACAGCCTGATTTCCAATGCATCCAAGACTGCAGGTTACTACACCTCTGATGGGGAGTTTCATAATCTGAGCCTCAGCAGTGGGGAACCGATGCAGGTGTGGGTGGACTATGACAGCAAGCGCACCATACTGAATGTCACAATAGCTCCTTACTACTTGTCATCTGCCAAACCTCACAGGCCACTGCTCTCAGTTAGATATGATCTTTCCTCCGTGCTGACAAACAATGCAGCATTTGCCGGGTTTTCCTCCGCGACTGGTGCGTTTGCCAGCAGGCATTACATTCTGGGTTGGAGCTTCCAGCTCAACGGAGAAGCTGCAGAACTCGACTACTCTGCCTTGTCTTTCAAGACTATTCAAGATGAACTCGCGCAGCTAGATCCCCCTCCATCCTTCACCAACTCTGAAGACTACAAGGCAATACTATATGCAGTTCTTTTACCAACTGCTCTTGGAATCGCCAAGGTTCTTTCTGCTATCACTGTGAAGGTCCTTATGAAAAGGATGTCAAAATCCAAGGAAGCTAAAATGGAGTGGGAAAGGGAGTATGGGCCTCCATCCTTCACCTACAAAGATCTATTGGCTGCCACGAGTGGATTCAAGGACAAGATGCTCCTTGGTAGAGGAGGCTTTGGGAGTGTATTCAAAGGAGCACTTCCCCATTCCAAGCAGACTATTGCTGTTAAGCTTGTGTCACCAGAGTCAAAGCAAGGGATGAAAGAATTCATAGCAGAGATCGCCATCCTCGGCCATCTCCGCCACCGCAATCTTGTTCAGCTACTTGGGTATTGTAGGCACAAGAAACAACTCCTTTTGGTGTATGACTATATGCCCAATGGAAGCCTCAACTGCTACTTGCATACTCAACATCAGAACACCACCAATCTATTCTGGGCTCAAAGGTTCCACATCATCAAAGGTATTGCATCTGGTCTCTTCTACCTCCACGAGGATTGGGAGCAGGTCGTCATCCACCGGGACATCAAGACCAGCAATGTCCTTCTTGACAGTGAGATGAATGCAAGGTTAGGTGATTTCGGCCTCGCAAGGTCCCATGATCATGGAGCTGATGCTCACACCACACGTGTGGCAGGTACATGGGGCTACATTGCCCCTGAACTGGCTAGGCTTGGTAAGGCAACCAAAGCAACTGACATGTTTGCCTTTGGTGTGCTGATGATGGAGGTTGCCTGTGGAAGACGACCAATCTGGATGAACACAGACAATGGGGAGCCCCTTGCACTGGGCGACTGGGTGCTTGCCGCATGGCAAGGTGGTTCCATTACCGACGCTGTTGATCCAAGACTAGATGATTATGTGGAGGAGGAGATAGGGTTGGTCCTGAAGCTTGGCTTGCTCTGTTCATACCCCTCACCAAATGTGAGGCCTTGCATGCGCTTGGTCATGCAGTACCTGCAAAAGGATGCACATCTCCCATCAGATTTGGATCCCAATAGTTTGCTGAACATTGGTTTGGTTCAAGATGAAATGCACGATCAGCATGCCATGTCATGTCCAACAACTGTTATAACCGATCTTTCAAAAGGCAGGTGACACTGCTGTGCCAGTGGGTGATAATCATCTACCATGTGCTTTTGCTTAGTGTTGGTACTACACAACTGCTTATGTGATGTGCTACTCTTTGGTGGAGTTTCAGTGAATTTATGGAGCATGTACTACTTATGTTTCATTTGAGATTATTCAGCTAGCATTGAGGACATCAATATACTAAATGTAATATTAATGGTACTAATTAGCTGCGTGTAGCACAAGAAGGTACAGACAATTGTAAACGTGTAAGTTTACCTTTCAGATGTTGTAAAATTTTGGTTGAGTTTCTGATGACTACTCAGGTCATCTAAGAACCTCCATTTGTTAGCAGTCTAGTTGTCTATATTTGATTTAGCAAATTACTTTTTATGCTATTATGATGTGCCCATATTTGAAGCAGGCTCAAAAAGAAATTTATATTAGGAAAATTTTCAATATTATATTATTCGGATCATAACATGTGCTATAATATCAGCCACTCTGCTAGATGGGTCCAAACATTAGCATAGCATTTGCAGTAATATGTCTTTGGCATTTGTTTACTTACGCTAATTAACTGGGGTATTTACATACCAATTCCAATCTACTACCAGAATACACTTGTGCACATTTGATTCACGAAGAAACAATGTCAAATTAGTATTCAGATATAACGAAACAAAGAGCACCTTTCAACTATACTGCATAACTGCAGCTGCTCGCATACCATTTCTGAAAGAAAAAAAATGTCAGCTTACAAGGGATCTACTGGCACCTGTAACTACAGTGCACTGTTGAGAAAATGGTTTTCTACTACTTCCTGTTACCTTACCTACCCACTCCTACAGAACATAGACAGCAAGAATATCCTTGTAACAAAAGGCGCTTTATTGGCACAGTAAGGCAAGTTTCGCTGGAGGCATAAAAAATCCGAGAAATGATTTCCAAGGGTGGAACAAAGGCGGTGGCGATTATAAATATTATGAGTTCAGGACAACAATAACAAATTATGGCAAATCAGGCTAAGCTAAGCATAAACGCAGCTTCGTACTCACACAACATTTCTGAAAATAAAGTGGCTGGCCTACAACCTGCAATTTCAACTGCTGCACATAGCAAACAAAACCAGTTTCCTACCACTTAACTACCCCATCATACCGAGTATAAAACATACACAGCAAGCATATCCTACTGATCAAAGCACAGATGAAGAATCACTAGGGAGTGGACATACATCAAATTTAGCTTGTATATCAGTTGGTCAAGCCACAAATTTCAGGCAGCGTGTATCATTGTGTATGACTTGACAACGGCAAGAACAGAACCTTGTTCCACACCTCACACACGTGTAGTTTGCAGAACTACCACAGACTGAACGGTAGTGCCGTCGAGATGAAGTGCTTGGTGGACCCACAGCAGCCCTCAAATATGTTGGGACATGAGGAGGAAGGGATTCCAGATTTGCTTCTCATAGTTCCAGAGTGAAAATGTATTTAAGTAACCTACTTACAAAACAAACATGACAAGAAACAAACTTATAGCACAAGGTTACTTACTTCTTGTAAGACATCCATGAATGATCTTGCCGCCTTTTTCTCCAAAGCTTTCCCTTGCCTTGTCTTGCGTTTCATAATCTTTGACCGCTTCTTTTGCATAAGGACTGTAGAAATGGAATTCAAACACAAAAGATGGCTTGCGTCATCGAACTTTAATTAGTTCAGTGGGTAGAGCATTTGAGTTGAATGTGCATCCACAAATCCACAACCCAAAAGGCCTATATAAGTATAGAACACAAATGCAACATTTAAAGAAACTGTGAACACAGGAATCTTTACAGTTGACAAGTTGCAGCCTTGTATAATGTGGAGTTCAAATATATCTATAAATAAATTACTGACTTTAGGGGCATTCCAGATGCTAACAACACAAGGTTGACAAGCCGTAGGCTGTAGCATGTGGACCTCAAAGGTGTCCAAACGACTGGCTTTAGGAGCAATTCCAGATGCTAATAACAGTCACCTTAGAAATATTTTGTGGGGTTGTTCATGCCAGATGTGTTGAAGCAAAAGTATGTTTCAAATATTTCCTTTGAAGGATAGTTTTAATTCTTATTCATCGATGCAAGGATAAGAAACACAGAATGCTGTTTTTTCCCTCTGCAAAATTGATACTAGAAGTGATATCAGAATATGTCATACACAAGAAATCTGTGTTTCAGTACTTGTCGCTTGCAAAGAGTAATATTTTGTCATCGAGCTTGTACATACTGTATCTAACTTATCCTTTTTGACATCATGGCATTACTATTACTACGAAGCTAAATGAGAAAGGAACTGACCAGGGTCTTCCTCATCCGTGGATCCGTACTCATCATCATTAAGATCTACCACCTCAACACCGGCATTGTCGCTCTCCAGAGCTTCAAGGCGAGCTAAAGCAGCCTGGCATTACAGATATGGGGTATTCATAAGTGGGCAGCAAAACATAAATGCGTGTGGCCATGCGGCGCGTGCGGGCGCTGGTCCGGCGGAACGGCCCGACGTTCTCCTCCTCCCCATCCATCTGCGGTGACCAAATAGAGGCCGGCAGCGGCGGGCGGCCCTTGCGCTGGATGAGGACACAGGCGCCGTACGAAGCGGGCGGCGTCGGCGCCGGCGATCGAGAGGGTGGGGAGAGACCTCGGATGGCTACTTCGTGGGCTTTTGTCTCCCCATGTCGTTTTGTGTGTGTACTGGGCTCCTGGATATTGGGCCAGGCCACACTGCATTATCTATGATCCATCTCACACCATAACTGGTGGGTTGGGCTTAGCCTCCCTCCTTCCAACCGGACGTGAACGGGCCGATATTGGAAAAGTTTGCATTACCAATTATCGCCAATGTGGGTGTAAAAAGCGTTAATGGCAATGATATTTCCTGGTGCACTGCTAATGTTGCAACTGCAAACTTACGTGTTCAGAGATGCCATCTGATGTTTGGCATGTTGCAATTATCAGACGAAGCAAATCACTACTGCAAAGTTGGAAACTGGCGACTAGGTGATGACGCATCCAAATTTCGAACAATTTTTTTTTGAAAGATCCGGCATTAGCCGGCTTTGATTAATAAGAGGGAATATCAATCAACAGTTTACATGCGCGAGAAGCGCTTCCTACAGCAGCCTAGTCTGCGTAGGGATGGATTACAGAACTTACTACTCGCTTTCTAGATAAGGGTTTGAGGAACGATCCTCCTGCTACCGACCAGCAGTATGCCGTGTCCTTTATTTCTGTAAACACAGCTTGCGCAGGTCTCTGAAGATTACCGCATTCCGTTGATTCCATAAGCACCGCAGTCAGAATCGTAACTGTGTGTCCCCTTTTGTCTCCTTTCATTGCTGCTTGGGCAAACCAGTCTTCAGTGGTGCCTTCCTCCTACCAAAAAAACAGGTGTTGGGCCGTCTCCAAATTCCTCTCACACAATGCACAAAAGTAGTTGTTTTTCCAACCACGTCGCTGCAGATGAGCCGTCGTCCATAGCTTGTCCTGAACTAGTAGCCATACAAAGAACTTGCATTTGGGTGGTGCCCAGGCTTTCCATATAAGAGAAGGGTAGGCCAAGGGTGTTTGTTTGTATCACATAAGCTGATTTGGTGGAGTACTCGCCAAAGCTTTCCAGAGTCCAAACAATGTGGTCTTCCCTTGTGTCATTGAAGTCCAGGTGTAGTGCGTCAATGGCCCTCCAGAGTTTGAAGAACTCGTTCAGTAGGTCATGATTCAGGTTGTATGCAATGTCTCTGATCCAACTCCCATTTATAATAGCATGACGCACAGAGCGATTCTTCCTCCTGCTATGCTTGTATAGCAGCGGGCAGATTGTGGACGGTGTCTGTCCATTGATCCAGCTGCTGCACCAAAATGATGTCTTGTGGCCATTCCGCACTATGACGACTGTAGCTGCGTTGAATAACGCCAAATCTGTCAGCTGATCCATTCCATGGTCGTTCTGGGTTCCACCATTTATGCCAAAGCCATCGGAGGCGTAGAGCTCTGCTGAACTTTTCCAACTCAATAATTCCCAGCCCGCCAAATTCTATCGGTTTGGCCACAGATGTCCACGCCACTTTACACTTTCCTCGAATTTCAAACATTACAATGCAGCTTCGGGAAACAACATTACACAGAGCATAATTAGGCTCTGTTTGGATCCCTATAGATAGTAGTTAGCTGCCCTAGAAATAAGTTTTTAACAGCCGCCTCTACAAATCGATTTCTAAAGACAACTATAAATCACAGCTGCCTCTACATATCGTTTACTAAAAATCATCCAAAAAATCATAAATCGGGTCAAAAAAATAGCAAAAAAAAAAAAAGGGGGGGGGGGGGGGGGTCCATCAGGCAGTTTGCCAGCACTAAACTGAGTATACTCACCAATCTACTACACTTAGTATAACCTTTGGAGTTAGGAGGGCACATGATCTTGAAGGATATAATTTATGAACAAATTAAAACTCTGCCACACAGCACATCGATCACATATGTGTAGTAAGACGCCGAAAGCAACGTAAATCGATCAACATTATTGCATTAAAGAAAGCCAACATGGGTACAAGTGTATATATATATATATATATATATATATATATATATATATATATATATATATATATATATATATATATATATATATATATATATATATATATGATCTATGGTTTATGGCCAAGCTAAGTAGCACAACAATATTCATCACCTCCCTTGAGAAAGATCAGTAATAGTAGTGGCCGGACATGACATTGGACGCTCCACGCTCATCATCCTGAGTTCCTGACTCACACCAATTCTCAGCAAATTATCAGGTTGCAGGTCTGCCGGTAGTGGTGCATCCCTTTGTAGATACTGCATGACGCGGCGCATGCAAGGCCTGGCATTTGGTGAAGGGTGTGAACAGAGTAAACCAAGCTTCAACACTAGCTCTATCTCCTCCTCCACATAATCATCCAGTCTTGTGTCGACAGCATCGGTAATGGAACCACCTCGCCACGCAGCAAGCACCCAATCTGATAGGGCAACAGGCTCACCATGAGCACCGTCCACCCAGATTGGCTGCCTTCCACAGGCAACCTCCATTATCAACATGCCGAATGCAAACACATCGGTTGCTTTGGTTGCCTTGCCGAGCCTGGCAAGCTCCGGAGCAATGTAACCCCATGTGCCTGCCACACGTGTGGTGTGTGCGTCAGCTCCATGATCATGGGACCTTGCTAGACCAAAATCCCCTAGCCTCGCATTCATCTCACCGTCAAGCAGGACATTGCTTGTCTTGATGTCCCGGTGGATGACGACTTGCTCCCAGTCCTCATGGAGGTAGAAAACACCAGACGCAATGCCTTTGATGATGCAGAACCTTTGAGCCCAGCATATATTGGTGGTGCTATGATCTTGAGTATGCAAGTAGCTGTCAAGGCTTCCATTGGGCATATAGTCATACACCAGAAGGAGCTGTTGCTTGTGCCTGCAGTAGCCAATCAACTGAACAAGATTACGGTGCCGGAGGTGGCCAAGGATGAGGATCTCGGCCATGAATTCCTTCATCCCTTGCTTCGACTCTGGTGACACTCGCTTAATAGCAACCGTCTCTGCTTGGAATGGTGCAGCACCCCTCTAAAGACACTCCCAAATCCTCCTCTGCCAAGGAGCATCTTGTCTCTGAATCCACTAGTGGCAGCCAATAGATCTTTGTAGGTGAAGGATGGAGGCCCATACTCCCTCTCCCACTCTATGTCAGTTGTTCTAGATTTTGACAGCCTGATCATCATACAGACCCTCTCAATAGTAGCAGAAACAAACATGGCGACAACAACAACAACAACAAAAAGAACCACACATACTAACATTATTATTGTCTTGTAGTTGTGTTGGCGAGCGTGAAGTTGTTGTATAGACTTCAAAGGTAGGTCGGAGTAGTTGAGGGCTGCAGCTTCACCGTTCAGCTTGAAGCTCCAACCCAGAATGCAATGCATGGTGGGAACTGGGCCAGCTGCTGATGAAAACCCGACATATGCCCTTGTGTTTGGCAACACGGAGGAAAGATCATATGGAATCGAGAGCAATGGCCTATTAGGTTTGGTAGATGACAAGGGAGCTATTGTGACATTTAGTATGGCGTGCTTGTTGTCATAGTCTACCCACACCTGCATCGGTTCCCCACTGCTGAGGCTCAAATTATGAAACTCCCCATCAGGAGTGTAGTAACCTGCACCCTTGGATGCATTGGAAATCAGGCTGTTCATATCGATCCCGATGTGGTTGCTGTCTATGTCTCCGAACTCAAGATTTTTTATGGTATCGAGCTCGATAGCAAGGAAATGATTTGACTCGTTGCCCATGGATTCAGAATTGGGGAGTCCCAGGTACTGGCTCTCTGAGCTGCTAAACAACTGATTGGTGGACGATAGGACAAAGGCCAGACCATCGCTGCTGACAGAATCGTACTCGCTAATTATGGCGAATACAAACGTTGTGGAGAAGGATGGCACGGAGGAGGAGGAGGTATTTGATGAGATGACAGGGGAAGTGTGGAAAGCATGACCTTTAGTATCCGCGCCTTCGGATAGCCTCAAGAGGCCGTCGATGACTGAAGCTTGATTATCCATGGATAGGTCCGCATCCGCACCAGAGAAGCTATTGTAAATGAATTCATCAGCATCACCTTGGGCGGCGCTAATCGCAGAGACAGCAGCAGAGAGCGGCACAAGTAGTAGGAGTAGGAGGCGACGACGCAGCTGGTGCAGATAAGAAGAGCAAGCTGGACGATGCAACATCTATCTGTCTCTAGACAAGATGAACGAAGATGGAGTTCCAATAATACAACTAGCAAGGCTCGCTCGCTGGTGGCTCAATGGGCCGGGGTGAACAGACGCATGATTGTATATTTTACTAAGGCCTGGGTTCCAAGCTCCTAAAATTTTTAGGAGCTAAAAGTTTTAGGAGTTTTTATGAGACTGCTAAAACTTTCTAAAAGAGTGTTTGGTTCTCTCTCCTAAAACTGACTAAAAGCAATAAATGCACTAGCAAATAGACCATACAACCCTCCTCTAAAAGAGAGAGGGCAGGGCAATAAAGAAGGAGTAGTGAAGGTCCAGGATGAACTTTAGGAGTTTTTAGGAGGAGTGGAGCTCCTAAAGGTTTTGGCCCCTCCTAAAGTTTTTAGAAACTTTTAGAGGAGATGTTTGATTCTTTAGGCAAATTCTATCAAAATTTTAGCTCCTAAACTTACTTTTAGGATAGTAACCAAACAGGAGCTAAGCCTAATCATTTAGTCCATCCTACAGTCCAGCGGAGGGAGATCTCCACGGCCACCCAAGTCAAGCTTTTTGTCTAAACGCGTGAAAATGAGTTTCGTTGATTTTTGATTTCTTGAAAAAGGATGGTGCAGTAGTTTCCACTTGATTTTTTTTTTGGGAGTCGACAGAAAAGAATGGTCTTCTATAGTCACGACATGAGAATATATATGGACCAAACATACAGTTCGATACGTATCAAACCATTGAAGATTAGTCTGCTACAGTCCACGCTACAGATTGATACTTTACTACTACCTTCCATACGCCTACATGTACTGATGCAGACATCCAAAGATACATGGGGTAGTATATCCACTAGTTTAATCCTGGTTTGAAGGTCGAGGCTATAAAAATAATTCCTCCCAACGTGTAGCTTTCCAATCCACCTACACAGTACATATGACTATGGATGAAATGCTTTTCTTTTGAAATAACATATGTCGAAAGACTTTTAGTCCAGATTGGTGTTACCAACGGGGACTAAAGGGTCAAGGTCTTTGTCCAGATTGGTAACACCAACCTGGACTAATATATACCCTTTAGTCTGGGTTGCCATCAAACTTGGACCCGGAAGTAATTAGTTCCCGGCCCAACTCTAACCGGGACTAATGTGCTGAACCAAAGGTGTCTTCTGTACTAGTGATCATACACACTTTTAGTGATTTGTCATATATTTGTTACAGAATTTATTACCTAAAATATTTGTCACAGAATTTATTTACATAATGTATTTGTTACGGAATATATTATAACAATATATATAAATAAGTTAATATAATTTTACAGAGATTGCTATTGAGCGAGTGTTGTATTGAAAACGGTCATTAAGAGTCAAACTTCATAATTTACAACCAACGATTAGCCCCATATAATACGAATACATAAATTTTAAGCACTGGATTCACATTTGAAAATACATTATTATAGTATAATAGACATTAAATTAGAGTCAAAGCATAGTGTCAGAAAGCCAGTTAGGGAGCCACCTCATGTCAAGAAACCAAGAGAAAAACATTACATGTGGTTGGAAAAGTAGGGTTTAAGGGGATAAAAATGCATAAAAGGTAGAGAAGGAACAGGTAATATTTTCAGATGAAATGTTGATGCATTAATCGGCTATGACCCTTTATATTTATAGGATGAAAGGTCTTTTCATGCTGAAGTCCAAATACATTACGAATTATGCTTAAATCTGATTCAAATCTGATTGTCAAAAAAAAATGCTCGATTATTTATAAAACTGGCGTGGAGCTTCGAAAGGCCATAACTCCAAAACAAGATGACCCGGTTTTAGGAAATCGGATGATCTTGTTTTCATAGCTTGGGTAGCCTCTGTCGTTTCATGATGGTGCTCCTCATATTAAAGAACTACCATTTGTTAGCAATCTAGTTTCGTATATTTGATGTATAAAATTAATTTTTTAATGCTACCATACCAAGGTAATCTCATTTTTTACATAGTAAGAGAGCATCTCTGCCAAATCCCCTCACTTTTTTACATAGTAAGAGCATCTCTGTCAAATCCCCTCTAGCGTTCCCTTAAAATCTAGTATAGGGGATTGACAAAACTGAATTAAATTTTGAGGAAACAAGAGGGGTGTGATCCCCTACTGAAAAAATTATTAAAAGTAAACTAACAGAGGGAGTACGACACTTTAATTAAGAGACAAAAAAAAGTCAAGAAGCATGAGTGTGTAATTAATTTGCCTTGTTTGGATGTTATCGGATCCACCTCAATCCGCATGTGTTGGGGTGGAATTTAGTTCATGTTCCACTCCAATCCACCCCAACACATGTGGATCGATGTGACCGACTACATCCAAACAAGGTTTTAGTGGGGACAAGGAACTAGTACCAGATGTTTGTGCACCTCTCCTGCAATCCACCGGTGAGAAGAAAAGAACTGGGGTGAATGTCCGCTCTAGCGTAGCTCCGTAGCGCATGGGTAATCACGTGATGTGGATTCTGGTGTGAGGTCTCCGTTGCTCCGGCCTTGGGCAGTCGTTCTTGTTAGAATAGACAGCCCATATTGGGCGTGTAACAGTCAGCCCATATTGGGCGCCAGGCCCATTGGCCTTGTACATTGTAACCCTAGCCTATTAGGCTATATAATGAAGGTCACCCCCCCTGATTAGGGCGTGCGGTGCTTTTCTACATGGTATCAGCTCGCAATTACCGATCCTCCCTTCCTGTCTTCCGCTCGCCTTCTCCACCGCCCGTGCGTCCCTTCCCCAAGCACGCACGCCACCGCACCACCGCCTCGAGGTCGCGCGCTCTCAGCGTCGCTCCCTCCAGGCCTCATCGCGCCGCGTCCGCCTCCAGGCCGCCTCGCGCCACCGCGTCGCCGCCCCAGGCCGCATCGCGCGTCCGCCGCCCCGGCCGCTCGCGATCAGGCCGCATCGCGCGTCCGCCGCCCCGGCCGCTCGCGATCAGGACGCGTCCCCGCGCCGCGACAAGGACCGGGCCGCCGCGTGATTCGATCGCGCTGTCGTCCCTTCTCAGGTCGCGCACCGCGCCGCCCTCCAGGCCGCGCCGTCCCGACCCGACCGCGACCCCATCGTCGCGCCACCCCGACCAGGCCGTGCAGCGCCGTCCTTCTTCACCATGACGTCTTCCACGTCGTCCTCGGCCACGTCCGGCGTCCTCGGCTCCGGCACCTCCGGCGTCTTCGCCGATGGCGTCGCACCACCCGGCTTCTTCCCCGCCTACGCTGCCGTCAACGTGAAGCAGCACATCCCCATCGAGCTGAGCCTGGCGCGCCCCAACTTCTCCAAGTGGAAGGCCTTCTTCACCGCTCTCTGTGGGAAGTATGGTCTGCTCGGCCACGTCAACGGCACGGTGGCTGCGCGTCCCGCCGACCCCCTGTGGACTCAGCCTGATGACTGCGTTCGCGGCTGGATATACAACTCCGCTGAAGACGCCGTCCTCGACCTCGCCATGGAACCCGATCAGGACGCGCGCGCGCTGTACGTCGCCATTGAGGGACTGTTCCAGGCGAACAAGGAGTCTCGTGCAGTCGTCCTCGAGCAGGAGTTCCACAACCTGTCCCAGGGCGACCTCTCCGTCGACGCCTACGCCCAGCAGCTGAAGCGCACTGCCACTGCGCTTCGGGAGGTCGGCTACACCGTCTCGCCCGCGCAGCTGGTGCTGAATCTTCTGCGTGGCCTCAACCCTCGCTTCGCCAACACCGCCGACATCATCGCCAACACTGTGCCGCTGCCCGACTTCACGTCCGCCACCAACATGCTCCGCGTCAAGGAACTCCGCCTCGGCGCCGAGCACAAGGAGGCTACGGCATCGGCCCTCGTCGTCTCCACTACCTCCTCCTGCACGTCGCCTTCTTGCCGCTCCACCCCCTCTACTTCCAACAATGGGGGCGGTGGCAAGGGGAAGGGCAAGGGAAAGGGGGGTCGCGGTGGCAGCGGCCACAGCGGCAACAGCAACAGCGGCGGTCGGCGCAACCAGCAGCACGGCGGTGGACGTCAGGCTCCCCCGTCGGCCGGCCCTTCGGTTTGTACAACCCTTGGGCGGGACAGTGGGCTCCCCCGGCTGGTCCGTGGAGTCCTCAGCAGCAGCAATGGACGCCACCTCCACCTCCTCCACAGCAGGCACACACCGCCTTTGCGCCACCGCAGTTCTCCGCTGCGGGTGCTCCTCCAGGAGGCTGGAACCCGGCGGGGCTGATTGCTGCCCTCAACCAGATGGCGGTTCAGGACCACTCCCCTTGGGTTGTGGACAGCGGAGCGACATCCCACATGTCCTCCAATGACGGTATACTTCTCTCCCGTCTCCCGTCACCACCATCTTCCATTATGGTCGGTAACGGGCACTCCATTCCTATTTCTGGTCGTGGCACTTCCGTTTTACACATAGCTGATCGTCCTTTTCATCTTGATAATGTTTTTGTCGCTCCTCAGCTTACTCGTAATTTGCTATCTGTACGACAGCTTACTCGCGACAATAACTGTTCTATTGAGTTTGACGCCTCTGGTTTTTCTGTCAAGGATCTCCAGACCAAGACGGTCCTCCTTCGGTGCAATAGCAATGGGGACCTCTACACCATTCCACATCGCATGCCTCCGCACTGCCATGTTGCTGTCGTCTCCCCGGAGCTTTGGCATTCTCGTCTCGGTCATCCAGCACCAGCAGCCGTCCAGACTTTAAATAAACTTTCAGCTATCCAGTGTGATAAAGCAGCTCGCCGTATTTGTCATGCCTGTCAGCTAGGCAAACACGCTAGGCTGCCATTTGCTAGTTCAGTTTCTAGTACTTTAGCACCATTTGAACTCCTTCATTGTGATATCTGGACCTCTCCAGTTTTGAGCATTTCTGGTTATAAATATTATCTTGTGATAGTTGATGATTTTACACATTATTGTTGGACGTTCCCCTTGCACCAGAAATCTGAAGTTCATGAGCATATTGTCCAGTTTATTGCTTACGCTCATACACAATTCAGTTATCCTGTGCGCTGTTTTCAGGCCGATAATGGCACGGAGTTCCTCAACAATGCCACTGCTACCTTCTTGGCTGGCCGCGGCATTCTTCTTCGCACCTCGTGTCCCTACACTTCAGCCCAGAACGGCAAAGCTGAGCGGATGCTTCGCACCCTGAACAATGCTGTTCGGACCCTTCTGATTCATGCCGCCATGCCTCCCGTTTACTGGGCCGAAGCTCTTTCCACCGCCGTGTTTCTTCTCAACCGGCGGCCTTCATCGTCCATCCAAAACGGTATTCCCTATCATCTTCTTCATCGCAAGATGCCAGATTATTCACTCCTTCGAGTCTTTGGTTGCCTGTGCTATCCGAACCTCAGTGCCACGACCCCCAACAAATTGTCTCCTCGCTCAGCAGCGTGTGTCTTCCTCGGTTACCCTCCTTCCCAGAAGGGCTACCGTTGTCTTGATCTTTCCACTCGCAAGATCATCATCTCTCGCCACGTTGTTTTTGATGAGACTCGCTTTCCGTTTGCGGCTTCCACGCCCCGACCGGATTCGTTTGATTTTTTGTTACAGGACATACTCCCCGCGCCTGCCCCGTCTACCTCAGACGCTCGGCACACGCGGGCCTCGGTCGTGCCGGCCTCTTCCACCTTGGACGACGTCGGCGACCCCGTCGGGCTGGACCCTGCCATCCTGTGGCATGGTGCAGCCTACCGGCTACCCCCGGCGCCCCGGCCGGCTGCACCTGTACCTTCGGCTACACCACCCGGTCCTCCTACTGGCGTCCCGGCTCCTGCCGCCGGACCTCGGCGTTTCGGTGTACACTACAGCAGGCGTCCGCCTCTGGCACCGGCTCCACAGCCGCAGCCGGAGGTTCCCCCGGTCCCAGAGCCGCCGGTCGCGGTGCCCGTGGCTCCAGCACCTCCGGCGCCTCCTGCACGGGAGACTCGTTCCCAGACAGGCTCCCTGCCACCGCCTGTACAGCGGTACGGCTTCACCGCAACCAGCCCAGCGTCACCGCTGCCCGGCACCACTCGCGCCGCGTTCGCCGATGCTAATTGGCGCGCGGCGATGGCTGAAGAGTATAAGGCGCTCGTTGACAATGGCACCTGGCGTCTTGTTCCTCGACCACCTCGTGCCAACGTCATCACTGGCAAGTGGGTCTTCAAGCACAAGTATCACGCCGATGGTTCCCTGGCTCGTCATAAGGCCAGGTGGGTCGTTCGTGGCTTCTCGCAGCGGTTCGGCATCGACTACGACGAGACGTTCAGCTCGGTTGTGAAACCGGCCACCATCCGGGCCGTCCTCAGCATTGCCGCTTCTCGCTCCTGGCCGATTCATCAGCTGGACGTGAAGAATGCCTTTCTTCACGGCCATCTGAACGAGACGGTCTACTGCCAGCAGCCGTCTGGCTTCGTCGATCCAGCCGCTCCCGACCACGTCTGTCTTCTGCAAAAATCCTTATATGGGCTCAAGCAGGCGCCTCGGGCGTGGCACCAGCGCTTCTCTGGCTTCGTTCAGCGGTCTGGCTTCACCGCGTCGACCTCCGACACGTCTCTCTTTGTCTACAAAGAGGGCGCCGACGTCGCATACCTGCTGCTCTACGTTGATGACATCATTCTGACAGCCTCGTCGACTCGGCTTCTTCGTCGCATCACCGAGCTTCTTCACTCCGAGTTCGCCATGACAGATCTCGGGGATCTTCATCATTTCCTCGGGATCTCTGTCACGCGTTCCTCCGATGGCCTCTTCCTCTCCCAGCGTCAGTATGCTGCGGATCTGCTCCAGCGCGCCGGCATGGCTGAGTGTCACTCTACGGCGACTCCTGTTGACACTCATGCCAAGCTGTCGGCTACGGACGGTGCTCCGGTGGCAGATGCCACTCAGTACCGCAGCCTCGCCGGAGCTCTACAGTACCTCACGCTGACTCGTCCGGACCTCGCCTATGCAGTTCAGCAGGTGTGCCTCTTCATGCACGACCCGCGGGAGCCTCATCTTGCGATGCTCAAGCGTGTCCTGCGGTATGTCAAGGGCACCCTCTCCACCGGGCTTCACATCGGCACA
Source organism: Miscanthus floridulus (assembly GCF_019320115.1). Lineage (NCBI taxonomy): Eukaryota > Viridiplantae > Streptophyta > Magnoliopsida > Poales > Poaceae > Miscanthus > Miscanthus floridulus. The sequence continues at coordinate 1,101,596 of NC_089589.1, forward strand.
GGCAGCATCACCAGCTTGACCGCCTACTCCGATGCTGATTGGGCGGGCTGTCCAGACTCTCGGCGCTCCACTTCAGGGTACTGTGTCTTCCTCGGCGACAACTTAGTCTCTTGGTCCTCCAAACGACAGACTACGGTCTCTCGTTCGAGCGCGGAGGCTGAGTATCGTGCTGTTGCGCACGCTGTGGCTGAGACTTGTTGGCTGCGTCAGTTGCTCCAGGAGCTCCATGCACCCATTTCTTCGGTGACGATCGTCTACTGCGACAACGTCAGTGCTGTCTACATGACTGCCAACCCTGTCCATCATCGTCGCACGAAGCATATTGAGATTGACATTCACTTCGTCCGTGAGAAGGTTGCCTTGGGACAGGTCCGGGTGCTCCATGTTCCATCGTCTCACCAGTTCGCGGACATCATGACCAAAGGGTTACCTGTACAGTTGTTTACTGACTTTAGGTCCAGTCTTTGTGTTCGTAACACTCCCGCTTAGACTGAGGGAGGATGTTAGAATAGACAGCCCATATTGGGCGTGTAACAGTCAGCCCATATTGGGTGCCAGGCCCATTGGCCTTGTACATTGTAACCCTAGCCTATTAGGCTATATAATGAAGGTCACCCCCCCTGATTAGGGCGTGCGGTGCTTTTCTACAGTTCTGGGCCCTCAGCCCATTACGCATTGCGTGTTGTTCTGGTATGCTCTCGCGAGTATATAACGCGAGGCATCAGGTTGACGAGGGTATCGGACATGACTGAAATATCTGGAATTGAACCTGTCTTCATCCCCAAATCGCCTCTGCCTTGTCCTCTTTCTCCCCTGATTTCCCCAAATCCCTTTCTCCTACTTCAGATTCCCGAAATTACTTTCCGTGTTGGTGAAAATGATCGTGTGGACACTGGACACCATGAGAATGATTGTGTAATTGCACTGAAAACACCGGAGACACCATATATGTACTAGCAAAGTTTGGTAACCGTAGAATTTTGCTTGCTAGGCGGAGGAGAACTGGTTTGGTGGAGCCGAGAAACTTTATATCCTATTCAATAGATAGATGTTGGTCGATCGATAGATATTGCAGATCGATCGAGAAGCTAGGCTTTGCTTCGTCGTCTACCTCAATATGCAGTACCTCAATGTGCAGCATCGTCCTTGCTTTCGGCACCTGCAGTGCCTCCTAATCCTCATGCTGCTCCTAATGTCTTCCTCTCGGACTACTGCCGCTGCTGTTGATCACCATAACTTCATCTACGATGGCTTCTCTGGTGACAACCTGAACCTGACCATGGATGGCCAAGCTTCAGTCGTTGATGGCTTCTTGAGGCTAACCAGCGGGCTTCGCAATTCTAAAGGTCACGGTTTCTACCCCTACCCTCTCAATTTCACAGATGTCCCAAATGGCTCCTCCCTGTCATCCTTCTCCACAACATTTATTTTCTCCATCATGGGGCCTTCCACTGACCTGAGTAGCCCGGGCCTTGCAATTGTGCTTTGTTCCTCCACGAATCTGTCTAGCGCCTATCCTGACCAGTTTCTTGGCCTTCTCAATCCCTCGAATAATGGTAACGCAACGAATCATCTCCTTGCTATCGAGCTTGATACCATAATCAATATGGAGTTCAGAGACATCGACTCCAACCACATAGAGATTGACGTAAACAGCCTGATTTCAGTTGCCTCCCATACCGCAGGTTACTATGACAGTGATGGTGTGTTTCGTAACTTGAGCCTCGTCAGTAGGGAACCGATGCAGGTGTGGGTGGACTATGATGGCAGGCGAACCATGCAAAATGTCACTATGGCGCCTTGCTTCCCGTCGTCCAAACCCAGCAAGCCACTGCTATCAGTAGTATACGATCCATCATCAGTTTTGCCAACCACGCTAATCTTTGCCGGATTCTCTTCCGCGAATGATTTGTTAATTCGCAGCAAGCATTACGTTCTGGGTTGGAGCTTCAAAGTTCAAACTCAACGGAGAAGCTGCAGCACTCAATTACTCCCTCCTGTCTTTGAATACTACTACCCCACAACTCCCGGCGAAGATTTACCCACGCCCGCTCAGCAACAAGACAATATTATGTGCAATTCTTTTACCAGTCCTTGGAATTGTAATAGTTGTTTCTGCTGCTCTCCGGATGGTCCATATGAAGAGGAGGTCAAAATCTAGAACAGCTCAACTTGAGTGGGAGAGGGAGTATGGGCCTCCATCCTTCACCTAGAGATCTATTGGCTGCCACTGGTGGATTCAAGGACAAGATGCTTCTGGGTAAATGAGGCTTTGGGAGTGTCTTCAGAGGGGTGCTTCACCATTCCAAGCAGACGGTTGCTATCAAGCGGGTGTCACCAGAGTCGAAACAAGGGATGAAGGAATTCATGGCTGAGATCCTCATCCTTGGCCACCTCCAGCACTGCAATCTTGTCCAGTTGATTGGCTACTGCAGGCACAAGCAACAGCTCCTTCTGGTGCACGACTATATTGCCCAATGGAAGCCTTGACTGCTACTTGCATACTCAAGATCATAGCAGCACCTATCTGTGTTGGTCTCAAAGGTTCCACATCATCAAAGGGATTGCATCTGGTCTCTTCTACCTCCACGAGGACTGGGAACAGGTTGTCATCCACCGGGATATTAAGACTAGCAACGTCCTTCTTGACAGTCAGATGAATGCAAGGTTGGGTGATTTTGGCCTCGCAAGGTCGCATGATCATGGAGCTGACGCTCACACCACACGTGTGGCAGGTACATGGGGTTACATTGCCCCTGAGCTGGCCCGACTTGGCAAGGCCACCAAAGCAACTGATGTATTTGCCCTTGGTGTGCTGATGATGGAGGTCACTTGTCGAAAACAACCAATCTGGGTGAACACAAACAATGGAGAGCCTCTTGCTCTAGCAGACTGGGTGCTTGCTGCATGGCAAGGTGGTTCCATAACCGACGCCGTTGATCCAAGACTAGATGATTATGTGGAGGAGGAGATCGAGCTAGTCCTGAAGGTTGGCTTGCTCTGCCTCACCAAATGCAAGGCCTTGCATGCACCTCGTCATGCAGTACCTGCAAAGGCATGCACCTCTCCCATTAGACTTGGAACCCAACAGTTTGCTGAACATTGGTTTGGTTGAAGATGAAATGCACGATCAGCATGTCATGTCATGTCCAGTGACTGTTATAACCGATCTTTCCAAAGGGAGGTGACATTGTTGTGCCACTTGGTGATAATCATCCACAATATGCTCTTGCTTAGTGTTGGTATTGCACTACTATTCACATGATGGGCTGTTTTGTGGCAGAGTTTCTATTAATTTGTAGCATGCACCAGATCCCATGATGTCATTGACTTACTGTGAACATGTTTCATTTGATATTATTCGGAGCATTCAGGATATCAATACTCAATATAATATTAATGATACTATAAGCTAAGCGCAACACAAGAAGGTACAGATCAAATATTCTAAATGTGTGTGTTCGCCCTTTCAGGATGTTGTAAAATTTTGGTTGAATTTCATGCTTTATTATGATTACTCAGGACATCTATGAACTTCCATTTATTAGCACTCTAGTTGTCTACATTTGATTTAGCAAATTATGATGATATTAAGATGTTCTCATATTTGAAGCAGCAAGGAGCAAAGCTCAAAAAGAAATTTATAGTAGGAAAATTTTCAATATTATATTATTCAGATCATACCAGCTTTATCGTATCATTGATAGTGACGGGTGTGGCCAAACACTAGGAATATCAATTCCTTGTTTGACAACCCGTGTGCTATTCATATCTGCCACTCTGCTAGATGGGTCCAAGCATTAGCATAGCATTTGTTTACCTTACACTAATTAATTGGTTATTTACATACCAACTCACATCTACTACCAGAGTATGCTCACATTTGATTCACCAAGAAACAATGTAAAATTACTACGGATATACTGAAACAAAGAGCTACTTTCAGCTCTACTGCATAACTGCAGCTACTTGCATACCATTTCTAAAGAAAAATTGGTTGGTATACAAGAGATATACCTTGCAACTGCAGTGCACTGCTGGAGAAAATGGTTTTCTATCACTTACCTTTCCTACCCACTCCTACAGAGTACAAAACATACACAGCTAGCAAAGGCGCTTTATTGGCACAGTGAGACGTTTCACCGGAGCATAAAAAAAATCTGAGAAATGATTTCCATGGGTGGAACAAAGGAGGTGGCGGTTAAAATATTATGACATCAGGACAACAAATAGCAAAATATGGAAAATCAGGCTAAACCAAGCATAAACACAGCTACTCACATAATATTTCTGTTTTCTGACGAAAAAGTGGCTGGCCTACAACCTAGAAATTTCAACTGCTAAACATAGCTAATGAAACCAGTTTCCTACCACTTACCTACCCCACCATACAGAGTACAAAACATACATAGCAAGTATATCCTACTGATCAAACCACGGATGAACAATCATAAGGGTGTGCACATACATGAAATGTAGCTTGTATATCTAGTTGGTCAAGCCACAAATTTCAGGCAGCGTGTATCATTGTGTATGACTTGACAGCGGCAAGAACAGAACCGTGTTCCACACCTCACGCATGTATAGTTTGCAGAACTACCACAGACTGAGCAGTAGTGCCGTCGAGATGAAGTGCTTGGTGGACCCACAGCAGCCCTCAAATATGTTGGGACATGAGGAGGTAGGGATTCCAGATTTGCCTGTCACAGTTCCAGAGTGAAAATCTTTTAAGTACCCTCCTTAGAAAATAAATAAACATGACGAGAAAGAAACTTATAGCACAAGGTTACTTACTTCTTGTAAGACATCCATGAATGACCTTGCTGTCCTCTTTTCCAAAGATTTCCCTTGCCTTGTCTTGCGTTTCATAATCCTGGACTGCTTCTTCTGCATGAGAACTGTAGAAACAAAATCAGGAAAACAAAAGATGACTACGGGGGTGTTTGGTTCGAGCTACTAAACTTTAGTAGCTACTAAACGGTTTAGTCACTTTTAGTAACTCCAGAGTTACTAGAGAGGACTAAAGCCCTTTTAGTAGCTTTTAGTCATAGCGTTTGGTTAAAAAGTTACTAAAGTGACTAAAAGCTACTAAATTTAGTGGCTACTAGACGAACCAAACAGGCCCTACATCAAAACTTCTATTATCCATGTGTAGAGCATTTGAATTGAATGCATGTCCACTGATCTATATAATGTACATAAATGCAGCATTTCTAGAAACACTAAACCCATGAACCTTTGCAGATGAGAAGCTAGAGCACATAAAGCTAAAAGATATCTAAATAGCTGACTTCAGGGGCATTCCATATACTACAAGCACAGTCACCTTACAAATAATTTATGGTGTCCGTACCAGATTTGTTAGAAATGAACAAATATTTTAAATATAGTCTTTCAAGGACATTTTAATCTTATTTATAGATTCCTTTGCAAGGAATAGAAGAAGAATGTTGTTTATTCTGCAAAATTGATACTACAAGCAACAAAAAGAAATATCATACATAACCATCCTGTGTTTGAGTATTTGCCATTTGCAAAGATTGATTTGTTCAATAGTAAATTCTCAGCGAGTCTCTGCATACTGTATCAACATTATCCTTTTGGCATTGGTATGAAGACAAATGAGAAAGAAACTGACCCGGGTCTTCCTCATCTGTGGATCCATACTCATCATCATTAAGATCTACCACCTCAACCCCAGCATTATCACTCTCAAGAGCTTCAAGGCGAGCTAATGCAGCCTGCATGGAATTACAGAAATGGATATGCTCACAACAGGGAAACAAAACATAAAGGGTATTATTTCAGGCACAGTGACAGATCAGTAACCTTGAGTTCTTCATTACTTATCAGTCAGAGATGAACTACAGAATGACAGGGTGAGAATGTCAGGGAAAGAGGATCTGGAAGCAGACATACATCGTGACGATGGAAATGCTTAGCACTTGAGACAGTATGTTAGTAGAGTCTACAGTTACTGAGCTAAGGGCACATATTCTGTTTTGATTAGAAACCAGAGCGTTTGTTTAAAATTACAAAATGTGCAAGTTTGGATCAGAAACAACAAGGCAAGACTCCAACCTAGACAGTGGATTTTCCAAAATAACAGAGGAAGACACAAAGTGCAAAAGTTAAGATAAAACTCTAATAATAAGCAGTATAAATTCAAGATAGTTGTCTATAAGGCCGATCCTTTGCTCTAAAAAAAAGCGAAACTATAATAAGGTCAATCCCTTAAAATGGGTTCTGTAATATATCCCCTAAACATAAATTGGAGCATTTTCATTGTCAACTTCAACTTCAACGCTGTCATATACCTGGTCCAGAGGCCCTCTAAACCATACTGGGTTAGCACTTAGCAGACTAGAGGCGATGGTGATACAAAAACCAAGCAAGGCTGCTGCCGACGATCTGAAGATTATCAATCATCAAACAACAAAAGCGTAAATCCCGCCCCTTCCTAGCTCGTGTCCTTGATCTTCTTCCTCCTCCAGATTCTCATGAACTCCTTATTCGTCTCCCTTCTAGAACCTACTGGAACCCTTCTCTACCCCTGCTATTGCTGAAAAATCACTCTTCCTCTCAATTGTATTATGAAAAATCGCATCACTGTATCTGTATATCGGAAGGAAGGGGGAAGACGCAGGAGCAGTCAGTCTACTCCTAGGATGGTGAAGCGGTTAATGTAAGTGAGAATGCATCCCATCGTTACCTGGGCGCGGTTGTCAGAGCTGGCGAGCGCTGATGCCATGCGCGTGGCCATCCGGCGCGTGCGGGCGCTCGTCCGGCGGAACGGCCCGATGTTCTCCTCATCCCCGTCCATCTCCGGCCGCCAGCAGCCGCAGGCAGCGACGGGCGGGCCTTGCGATTGGTGAGCCGACAAGCGTGGAGCGGTTGAGGCGCAGGCGCGTGGGATTGAGCGGGCGCCGGCGACGGTGACTGGTGGGCGAGTGCGTGACGGCGGCGGCGGCGGGCGGCGGGCGGCGGGCGGCGCGTGATGATTGCTACTGGCCTGCTACTCCGGCGTCGGCCCTTCTTTCTTACCTTCCCATGGGCTTTTAGATGTTTCCGCTCCTGGGCCAGGCCATCTCGTAGTTTCAGTCCACACGCAAGACCAGGACCTTTCTCTCTCTCAAAGACAAAAACAGTCAGTATGCATGTATGTACAATGTAATGTATGCATTCAGCATGTTGAGAAGATGAACATGAGATGTTCATCCATGCCATGCATGGCCGGCTTGCACTACATCAGCCTCGGCCTCTACGATTGATACGGCCATCTCCACTCATCAACCACAACCAGGCATGATTTACTTCAAATGGCCTATCCTAGAGCAGCAGCAGTAGCAATTCACATTCACCCAATTCTTCTCTTCGGAGGGGAGATGAACCATCTTAGAGTTCTACTAGGAATCTCCCCCCTGACCATTAACGAAGGACAATTACAGTAGTTTGCAGCAGCCAGGTTCGGTGCTACTGGTCGAAAATAAAGAAAGAAAGAAAGAAAAAAAGAACAGCACTAACCAAGGGACACACTGTCCACACTCTCGCAAAGACATCAAGTTCAGAGTTTAAAACTAAGTAATCTCTTTTGTATCAAGAAGCACCAAAATGATGTAAAAAGATATTGTTCATACTTGATCATGGTTTCATGCATGCATTAAACAATTTGCCGGCACTCGAATATATGACCCATGGTACAAACTATCTATCTATCTATATAAATTCCCAAGAGCTTACAAACAACACCTTGTCCGTGGGGAATTCTCTATGGGTTGTACATGTCCTTAGATGGGATGAATGGTTGAGTAAACAAGAAACTAAATGTGATAGGCCGCATGAGTGTGTAATTAATTTCTTGGGAACAAGGTATGTATTATTACTAGATGTTTGTGCACCTCTTGTGCAATCTATCGTTGAGAAGAAAAGAATTGGGGTAGGACTGTAATATTCCACCAAAGGTTAAAATGGAAGCTCTGTCGGGATGTACTCCCCACTCAGAGAAACAAATTCAAACGGAAAATAGTGAAGGACGACCTCTGTCTGCTGTGCGGAAGAGAAGCAGAATCGAGTTTCCATTCCATCTTATCTTACTATTACTCCAATGATAGCACCACGTTAACTTTCACCGGACGCGCTAGAAAAAAAAATCCTAGAAATTCTCACAATAATCTGAAATATCTAGCCTTTAATTTGATAGACTATAATCACCATCTCCGATAAAAGCATTAGATCTATTATAATTTATTAAAAAAAATTATCCACCTCTGCCATTAAGAAAAATACATAAAGTAACCCCCTAGTTTTGCATCTAAATTACCCACATCTACCATTACAGAAGATAATTCAAAATAGCCCCCTGAATTTGTATATAAGTTACCCACACTTGTCATTATGAAAAATAAATCAAAATAATCCCCTAAATTTGTATCCAAATTACCCACTTTGCATTATGAAACATAATTTATAATAACCCCCTCATATTGCTTGTAAACTACCCACCTCTCTCAAATCTATATGTAAATAAAATATATCCCTAAAGTACAAGACAAATATTTATAAATTACAAACTTCTATAACTGTGAAATTAAATAACCATAGTGTTATGTTTGACCATGTATACCAAGTAGACACATATACGTTAGGATAAATATTTATTTTAATAGCTTATAATCATGAAAAATGTTTAGTTAACAAATCACATAGCAATAACATAACACTCACAATTCACATTAAATTATATTAATAATCCATAATAATCAATTTCATAAGTTGTTATTTTAAATAACTTTATATATTTTAATTAATACTACACTATATATGATATATAAAACAATATTACACATATAATTCAATAATATATCAATTCAACAAGCTCGGTGCTAGGGTCCAATCTAGATTTTCAACTTAATTAACATGCAAAAAACAATACTACTAGAACCTAAACTCTTTTTAGTAAGAAATAATTTTTAATAAAAAAATAAAAAAAACACTAGAGTTTCTGCTTAACATGTAGTAAAAATTGTATAACTTGATTAAAAGTCGAAAGATAACTATAATTCGTGAAGTCATAGAATGGATGCAACAAAGTTTATATATCCTAAGATTATTAGTTTTCAACTAAATACATATCACACTAACAAAAGATAAATACTAGAAAGGCTAACCGGATGTTCTTAACGGAGCCTCCACGTTAATCCGAGACTCATGTTAATCCTCACGAGACACAATAGGAAAACAAAAGATAGGTTCTCACAAAAATCTGAAATATTTGATAATAATAACTATTGGATCTATTCTATTTTCTAAATAATTACACACCTCTGCTATTGCGTAAAAAATAATATAATTCATGACTCTATATATTTAAACTACCCAATATGCCATTAACAAAAGTGATCTAAAGTAGACTTAAATCTGCATCTAATTACCTATGTACTCTTATTACAATAGATAATTTATGTAACCCAGTTTTCATCTCATTATTAAAAAATAAATATCCTCTCAAATCTACATCTATAAAATAATAAATATCTTCTATTAAAAAATTGTTTAAAGAACCATAGAGTATGTATATGTTTATACACTATCCACTTCTCAATATTAATATATTAAGATTTGGTTAATGTAAGCATACATGTTGTGTCAGCATGCATGAACGATAAATATATGTGTTATGTTTCATAAAAAAATGTTTCCTTAACAACTCATATACTAATGATACTAATAGATTTCTCAAAACCTTATTAGTAACCATAACATAATTTACATAGGTTGTTGTAGGATCTCTGGTTAACCTAGAAAGAGGATGAATAGGCCTATTAAAACAAAACTTAACCAAACGTCAAATTTCACCCACGGCACTACTGCTCTAATGCCGCAGCACCGTCGGGCTATGGCACTGCCAGGCCAGAACAGTGGCATCGCCGCACCTACAAACAACTTCGAACCACAATTCAAAATCTATGAATTGAAACTTAGATCGGAGAAATTACTGAGCTTCCTACACGTGTATAGTTCACAGATCGATAATTAGAAGTAGTAGTAGTAGGTCACACAGGTAGTCACACAAGTAGATCGGTCACAAACCCTAGAAACCACCTCAACAACAATATGAAATGCAAGTGAAGTAAATCAAGCACACGGTGACACGATGATTTATCCCATGGTTCAACTCGCCACTAAGGCTTGCCTAAGTTCACGTTGTAGAGGTTAGCCACTAAGGCTTATGGCTTTGCAACCCTTCCTCGTTCTCAAGTCAACAGACTTTATCTTGAGATGAGGGGTGAGTTTACTAGCTTCAAGAGATGGTTACAAAGCTCCCGGGGCTGTCCCACAAATTGGCAAGCTCCACGGGCGGCGCTCTAGCCGGCTAGGAGCAAGCTCTAAGAGTAACAAACACAATTCACCGGCTAAAACTCGAACCAAGTGCTCTTAGAGTTTGGGAATCAGTGGATCTGCTCTCTAATAGAGTTTTGGAGTCTTTTCTCTCAAGGATTGATAGAGAAATCACAAAGGAATGCTTAGGAGCTTAAGGTCACCACTGATGGAGAAGAGAGAGTGAGTGAGCACAAGTCTGTTGTGGTTGAACTAAGCAAGCAGAGGTGGAAGAAGAGCCTTGGAGGGGAGTGTGAGAGGTATAAATACCCCTCATCCCCAATGGTCAGTTAAGTAACGGCAGTGCCATGGCTCAACTACGGTAGTGGCGCACTGCAGCAGTGCCTCTCTTCATGTGCAGCACTACCGCACCAGGCAAGATAGCAAAGGTAAAAAAAATGAATAGATGGTTGTCTTGGCTGAGCAATATAAGGATGTATGAGTATAAGATTGAGCTCTTGGTTGCACACTTTAGCAAGTTTATTATGCCCCCTTTATAGTATGGTATTCATATACTCAAATTCAAAATATAGAAGAATTTAAACATCATTTGAGTTTGATGCCGTCATCTTTTATAATTGGGGGCTTGTAACACCCTCGGTGTTACACCATAAATTATCTACTAAAATATGTCATGAGCATCATGTTTATGTGTTAATGCATGTAATAAAGTGTGTAGATCTATTTCCGTAACTCAAAATGACTAACAAAAATATGAAACGAAAGTTAATTCAATAAGTCTTGTTATATCACTTAAGGTTGAAAACGAATTTTTATTAAACAAATACGCTATAGAACATGTATGTGATACTTAAATAAAGTTAGAAGTATAAACTTTGTAGATGACAGTGAAATACTTGCTGTCGAAAAATAATATTACTAGCTAATATTCCCACTAGCTTAGAAATCGTAAATGGAAATCAAATTCAGCTAAAAAACTTAGAAATTTTCAAGTCTGTTAACAGTTAGACACTACTATGTTTAGCAATTTATTGTGAGAGATTTGGTTAAAGGGTGGTGTAGTGTTATAGCTTAATTTGATAGTCTCATATGCCATCCTGAGCATGGTGAAGATGGTTTAGGTCCTAAAGCAATCGTTTGGTCATGTTCACCGCTTTAAAATTTGTGCATGTCACTGTCTTGGGTTGGTTGGCACCGGGTGCGCGGTCACCGCGCGGCCTTCTCACGCCGCGCACATGGCCGCTTCCCACGTGGTCAACCATGCCGCCGCGCTTGGCTGGTCGAGCCGCCTGGGCTTGGCCGAGGCCGGCCGCAGAGAGCCGCTAGCCCCGCGCCCTGTTGCTCTGCCTCGCGCTACCGTCTTGGGTGTCGCTGTGGCCGCGCTGCGCTGTCGTCGCGTCAGCGCTGCTGACGCTACTCGCATCGTGACGCTGCCACTATCGTCGCATCGTCGTCGTATCCGCGCTGATCCGCTGCACCTCTGCACTGTTACCGGCCCTATGCTTGTCGCCTCTACCGCGCACGTGGGTGAGTCGCCATGCCATTTATGGCACTGCAGCGTGCGGGTCACGCCAGTCGGGCGTGGGTACACGTTGTCCATAGCGCCGACGTGTGGGCCTCCTGAGCTCGCCACTGGCGTCCCGCCAAGGCGTGGACGAGCCGAGCCCACTTGTCGCGTCGTCTCTCTCTTTCCCTAAATCAACTTCTACGGTTGTCATAAGTCAAACTATTTTAAATTTAACTACATTTATAGAAAAGTCCATCAATATTTATGACACTAAATTAATATCACTAAATACATCATAAAAATATACTTAGAGCATCTCCAGCAGTCCCCCAATCCCACCCATCATCCCCATAAAACTATCATATTGAAAGAGATAGGCCACTTTTTCTTCTCCAGCAGTCCCACAATAACCTCTCCTTTTTTTAGTGGCCACAAAAAAACACCCCATCTCCCCTTAAATAGAGGGAGAGTTGCATCTCCCCAAAAAGCTTGGGCCCACTCCCCAACTGTCACTGTCTCGTCTGTCTGCCTCCATCGCATCTCTATGCTCCATTGCAGCCGTGGCCCCCACCGCCAGCTTCCCCACCGCCGACGATCGCTCCTCTGGGTTCCTGCTCTCCAGCCGCGCCACCAAAATGCAACAGCAGGGGGCGGTTGTAGCAGTAGCTGGATCGATGCCCGGCGCCTCCGCGCATGACGGTGCAGTACTGGATCCGCGCAGGACGGTGCGCGTAGGACGGTGAAGGCCTGGATCCGCGCATGACAGTGCGGGAGCTGCTCATCGGCGCCGCCCGGGACCGGGGCTCGAGTCCGACCTCGCCTTGGCCGTCGTGCCGTGGGTGGTGCCGACGCCGGCGGCGGCAGCGGCGGAGGAGGCATGCAGGGATGGCCCCGACCCACACCATCAACGCGCGCGCTTGGCGGCCGCGGACCTGCACCAGTGGACCGACGAACGACGCAGGCCGTGATGCGGAGAAGACTCGCGATGCGGGAGAAGATAAATGAGAGGATGGGAAAGGAAAGGAAAATAAATAATAAATTAAAACTGACATATGGGTCCCATGTATTGAGGGGTTTACTGAAAAGACTGTATTAGTGGCCACCAATACCATTCTATTGGGGATGAAGTATTGGGGGACTGCTGGAGATGCTCTTATCCTATGTCATAGATATTATTAACTTTCCTGTAAAGTTGATCAAAGCTAAGATAGCTCGAGAATTTGATTTATTTTGGACCGAGACAGTATTTATCAAGCGTGGACGACATCGATATAAAGGTACTAAGCGATGACATCTCCTCCCACGCTTGAAGTGGCAGCAGGCTGGCTAAATCATTCTGTTTCTTGAGGACCCACCACGTTATGGATCTCGACCACCTAGGAACTGCATACCTACGCAAATAGGAAAAGATATTGTAGTACTCCTAGTCCTGTCTTTCTATGTGGAGAGAGAATACGATGGAAGGGGGAAAGCCGCAGCGGCGGGCGGAACGGCCCGATGCTCTCCCTCCGGTCGCCAGCAGCAGCAGGCAGTGGACGAGCCACAGAGGCGTCGGCGCGTGGGTGATGATCGCTACTGCCTAGTGGGCTGCTAGGCTACTTCTTCCTTGTCCTACCATGGGCTTTTCAGATGTTTGGGATACTGGGCTACCCGGATGTTGGGCCAGGCCGTCTGGTTAGGAGGGTGCCTCCTCGCAGTTTCTTTCGTTCGAAATCCAACCCCAGCCCCTGCCCAACCTACGAGCGTTCGGAGGCTGCTCAGTCAATCGTCACTCCCGTGCTCTTCGCCCATGTGGGCTGCACAAGATGCACTCCTCCCCAGAGCATCTTCTACAAAACATAATAAACACGTTTAATTTAATGCGATTAGTTACACACGGTTGGCACGGATCGGAGAAGCATCTTCTACAAAGTACGTACACTTCCATGCTCCATGGCCATCCCGACCCAAACCGCTGGTTCTGGTTGGCCGCGCCCTCTCCAGTCCCCAGAGCAGACACCGAGCTACTCTCCATACTAGTAGCGTCTAGCTAGGATTGAGCCAGCCAGCTACCGATGGCGGACACGTCGACCATCAGCGCGGCAGCAACCCGGCGCCCGGCAGCGTGGTCGTCGCTGGCGGGGACAGGGACGGACGCCGAGAAGCTTGCGTTCATCGAGGAGGTGACCACTAACGTGGACGCCGTGCAGGAGCGCGTGCTGGCGGAGATCCTCGCCCGCAACGCCGACGCCGAGTACCTCGCGAGCTGCGGGCTGGCGGCCGGCGTCACCGACCGCGCCACCTTCCGGGCCAAGGTTCCCTTGGTGAAGTACGAGGACCTGCAGCCGTACATCCTGCGCATTGACAATGGCGACCGCTTGCCCATCCTGTCCGGGTCCGGGCACCCGGTCTCCGAGTTCCTCACCAGCTCTGGCACCTCCGGCGGCGAGCGCAAGCTGATTCCGACCGTGAAGGATGAGCTCCACCGCCGGCAGCTGCTCAACAGCCTCGTCATGCCAGTCGTCAAGCAGTACGTGCCTGGGCTGGACAAGGCGACGACCGGCCTCTACTTCTACTTCGTCAAGTCGGAGACGACGACTCCGGGCGGTCTGCCGGCGCGTACCTTGCTGACGAGCTGCTACAAGAGCGAGCACTTCAGCAAGTCATGCCAAGACATGACGAGCCCCGTAGCAGCCATCCTCTGCGAGGACGCGTTCCAGAGCATGTACGCGCAGATGGTGTGCGGCCTGTGCCATCGCCACGCCGTGGTGAGTCTCGGCTCCATATTCGCCACCGGCATCCTCTGGGCCATCCGCTTCTTCCAGAACAACTGGGAGCAGCTCGCCGCGGACATGGACGCCGGCACACTCACCGACCGCGTCACCGACGCGTCGGTGCGCGAGGCGGTCGCCGCCGTCCTCCGACCGGACCCTGAGCTTGCCCAGCTCATCCGTTGCGAGGGCTCCAAGTCCAAGGGCGGCCACGGGGCCGCCGGAATCATCGCACGCATCTGGCCCAACGCCAAGTACCTCGACGCCATAGCCACAGGCTCCATGGCGCAGTACGTCCCAGCCCTCAGGTACTACAGCGGCGGCTTATTGCCGATCATCTCCACCACGTACGCGTCGTCGGAGGGCCACTTCGGCCTCAACCTCAGGCCGATGTGCGACCCGTCAGAGGTGTCCTACACCATCATGCCCAACATGGCCTACTTTGAGTTCCTCCCCACGGACGACGCCGCCGGCGGCGCAGCCACGGCGGCGAACCAGCAGCTCGTGGAGCTCGCCCGCGTGGAGGCAGGGCGCGAGTACGAGCTGGTGGTGACCACGTACCCGGGGCTGCTCCGGTACCGCGTCGGCGACGTGCTCCGCGTGACGGGATTCCACAACGCGGCGCCGGAGTTCCGGTTCGTGCGCCGCGCGAGCGCGCTGCTGTCCGTGGACGCGGACAAGACGGACGAGGCGGAACTGCAGCGCGCGGTGGATCGCGCGGCGTCCGCGCTGCTCCGGCCTCGCGGCGCCGCCCTGGCGGACTACACCAGCCGCGCGTGCGTCGAGACCGCGCCGGGACACTACGTCATCTACTGGGAGCTGGAGAAGGGGTTCACCAGCATCACCAAGGACGTGCTGGACCGCTGCTGCCTGGAGATGGAGGAGGCCCTGGGCTCGGTGTACAGGCAGAGCCGGGTGGCAGACGGCTCCGTCGGGCCACTGGAGACCCGGGTGCTCCGGCCAGGGACCTTCGAGGAGCTCGCGGACTATGCCGTGTCTCGCGGCGCGTCCGTCGGCCAGTACAAGGTGCCCCGGTGCGTCACCGCGCCGGCGGTCATCGAGCTGCTCGACTCGCGCGTCGTCTCCAGCCATTTCAGCCCCGCGTTGCCGCACTGGGCACCGGCCCGCCGCTTCCAATCCGATTCCGACGGGGAGAAATGCTGATCGATGAGGCTCTGCTGCAGCATCATTTTTTTTTATTTTTTTTTACCGCATTCTAATATATAATGGCAACTAGACCATGTTCTTGCGCATGATATAAGCACTGCAACCACCAAATTCATGGCTCCATGCCTCCATGGGTTGTTTCTAGTACAAGCTACGATCAGCTTTGTACAAAGCTCGATCTAGATACCACACAACCTTTTGCATTGCACCCACAAAAATTCCCCATTGCACTTCAGCAATAATCAAAACTCCTTTTTCACAAGTGTTATCTCCTTTGATTTTCGTAACATTTGTATTGCTTTCGTTATCTGATTGGATCAATCATTCTCTTATCACGTGTGTTATCTCCTTTGATTTTTGGCAAATTTTGCTCACGGACACCGCACAAACGTCTAATATGCTGCTGGACACCGTCAACTCCAAAATATGTCCAATACCATTATGAAATCGTGGTTCTTTGCCACTGTACACCGCACCGATCATTTTATTCAAATCTGGTATTCACGGAGAGAGAAGGCGAGAGAAATGACATTTTTGTCCTCATCTTCAACCTATAGCTGTCTACTAACTTTTGATGTAAGACACCGCCGTCGTTTTTTCACTTCCGGCGACTTCCATGGCTGACGATTTCTGTTCTTTCATTATTTTTCCCGCAAAAAAAAAAACAAAACAAAAACAAACGAACAAACAAAGCAACGGCTGCAGCAGCAGCAGCAGCAAGACACACGGCTTGGGCGGACCTCCCACGCCGTCGATGCGGAGCCCTTCGTGGTGGTGAAGGAGCTGTACCGCACGCTGGAGCGTGGGGCGATCTGGATGCCGTGTGCCAGCTGCTTGCTTCCATGGCTCCCACGCGCTCCAGCACTTGTTGCTCACGCGCCTACTCATCGGCGCCGGCGGTGTGGCCTCACATTCAAGAACCGGTCTCAATCACGCGGGGACCATGGGCCCCGGCGGCCGCGTCACCCAGGTGCACGAGTGCTGCCGCACCACGCTCGACATGACGAGGCTCGCCGGCGGTGGACTGGTGGTGCTGACGGCACGGCTGCGCGCGAAGAAGGCCAAGGCGACGTGCTCGCAGTCGCTGGCGTCACTGCCGCTTAGGTAGGCCTCCGCCGCCTCCGCCCTGCGCGCCTAGCCCCTGCCGCGGACCAGTGAGTACCCGGCATTGTCGCGCTGCCGATCAGCCAGGCCAGAGCCGCCCCCAACCTCCCACGCGCACAGCCCCTCAGCCATGGCTGACGGACAACCGGAGGTCAAAGACGAGGACAAAAAGATCATTTCTCACGTCTTCTCTCTCCGTGAATACGAGAAATAAATAAAATAATCGGCGGCAAAGAACCCCGATTTCATAACGGTACTGGACATATTTTGGAGTTGACAGTGTCCAGCAGCATATTAGACGTTTGTGCGGTGTTCGTGGGCAAAATTTGCCTTGATTTTTTTTTCTATGTTTTTTAACTCATCGCATTTGAACTTGCTATTATATAGTCCACATCAAAAGATTGTGTGGAAACTTTTCTTAAGTCAAATGTGTATATATACGGTGCAACAAAGATAGTTTCTTTATTATCTTTAGAAACATCATAGCGGTACTGTCACATGTGTGGAAACATCATATCTTTAGACACCTCACTCACTCACATGTTGAGCAATATAGAATTGACCCTTAAATCATGGCCTAACGGGCAGCGCCATGTTGCAACCCTAACCACGCACATGGGCTTCAGCGACAGCTACGGATCTACTGTCACATTTGGATCTCAAAATGGTTTTTCTAGTAGTGAGGCGACTCGGGTGTTGACCCATTCAAATTTCAAACATTACAATGCAGCTTGAAAAAACAACATTCGTGTGGGGCTAGCTATCATGAAGTCGCTAGCTCTGTGATCTCTCTTCTTGATAGACAATATAATTCTTTTTAATCTAGCTATTTGGTAACCATTGGGAAATAAATAACAGAATATGACAATTGCCTAGACCACCTCGAGCATGCTATTGTTGCCGCCTCCGTTATCTTGATCCGTCTTATGAGGCCGGGTTCATGAGCGTGGCGAGGACGTAGATGGCCACAGCATCGCCGCCAAAGGTACGCCACCCACGTTGTGGATCTGACCCACCCAGGAACTGCAACCCCAGACAACAAGGTACAACTCGATCGGTCATCCCCATCCTTGGCCTTGTTTAGATGCACACCAAATTCCAAGTTTTTTCACTCTCTCTCCATCACATCAATTTTTAACCGCTTGCATGGAGTATTAAATGTAGGTAAAAAAAATAACTAATTACACAGTTTAGTTGGAAATCACGAGATGAATCTTTTGAGCCTAGTTGATCTACGATTGGACAATATTTGCCAAATAAGACAAAAGTGGTACTATTCATCGGGTTGCAAAAATTTGCAAAGAGAACCAGGCCCTTGTCTCAATCCACACCAGTAGATGTGGTGGCCAGTTCTCAGCAGCCGAGCAGAAAACACTTGTTTTTTCAAACGAAACCGGGTCTCATCTGAATGCTGAGTACATTCCGTATCGCAAGAAAAATAGTGACTAATCTCTCTATTCTAAATTATAAGTCGCTGCGAGAGTCTAAAACTCTTCTTCCCCCGAGCGCTCCCCAAGGGCGACTCGGGGGCGACCACCTCGGCACCCCTAGGGCCTCCCCCTCCCCGTCTTCCCTCTAGCCGCCATCGCTGCCCTCCGGTGTGTGGCGGCGGTGGCCCACGGCGGCCTGAAAAGTGGTGCCCGCCGCAGCCACTTCCTCTCCCCCCCTCTCCCACTCCTCCACCTCCATACCCTTTCCCGGTGGTTCTCCGGTGAGCTCGTCGGCCGGTGGGTCAGATCCGGGCTCCTCGGGGCCGGATCTGGCCTTCTCCTCCCCGGATCTGTGCCGGCGCGTGCTTGGCTCGTTGGGGTCAGGGCGGTGGACGCGCGGATGCTGCTGCTTCTCCACTGCCGCTGCGGCATGGGACGGGCGGTCTTGTGGCCTGGCTTCCTGCGTCGCGGCGGACGGCGGCCGGCGGCCGGCTGTCCGTCCGAGGCTTGTGGCGGCTGGATTGGCCTGGCCGCGGCCTAGGGCGGCTGGCTCGATAGCTGGGCAGCAGTGGCCTGCTGCCGGCTGGCCGGCCCGTGGCCTTGGGCGGGTGCCATTTGGCTTTGCTGCTAGGGTGTTCATCTGGGCCGGCGGCGTTGGCGCAGCACGCGTCACCTACCTTCTTGAAGGTGTCGCCGAAGCTCTGTTTATCCTACGGATGAAAATCCTGCCTGTGCTTCTCCGAACGTTGTTGGCATCCGCGGATGTCATCCCCTTCTTGAAGGCTTCGTTTGGGGCACTCTAGCTGCCACAACTCTCTTATCCGCGCGTCGATCGTCGGTGTTGCTGCCTGCTCTGCTGTGCCTATCTGTGCTTCAACTCTATCTTCACATTGGTTTGTCCTTCGGTGTTTGTTGTTGCCGCTGTCGTTCGGTTCGTTGGCGGATGCTTTGCCGCTGTTGCTGCTTGGGTGGATGCTTGGCCACCTCGTCGCTTCGGTCTCCACGCTCATTCAGCTGCAGAGCGTGTGATGGTCCTCATTACGGATGCTTTGCCGTAATGGTCCTTTTCCGACGAATGCTTGGCCGCCGTGGTCGTTTCTCGTGCGGATGCTTTTGCCGCTGTTGTCGTGCCGGCTCTCTTGGCTTCCTTGGTGGATGCTGGCTATCGTGGCTACACTACACCTTAGGCTACCAATGTGTTTTTGTCTTCATGTAATAGGCTCAGTCTGTTAGGGTTTGGTGGTGGGGGGCCGTGCTTTCTTGCTGTATCGTTTGTGCTTGTGGGATTGCGCAGGTAATTCTAGGATTACTGGCCAGTCATTTGTAACAAAAAAACTCTGCTTGTGCTTAATGAAATCCGTGCCTGAGGTACGTATAAGTCGCTTTAACTTTTTTGGTACATTCATTTGCTATGTACCTAGTAGATATGGAGCGTGTTCGGCTGGCCATCTTCTGGCTGGCTGGATTTTTTTTCCAGCCGGAGAAGTGTTTTTCTCTCACAAAAAATCAGTATAAACAATAAAAACCATCATGAACAGTGGAATTTTTAGTCCAGCCGAACACTCCGATGATATATGTTTAGATACATAACAAAATAGATTAATCAAAAAAGTCAAAACGACTTATAATTTAGAACGGAGGGAGTACTATACAATACAAGGATAGAAAAAAAAATCTTTGTCACATATCATCTGACACAACTACAGACGCCCTCTTTGCCGAGTGCTGGGGGCACTCGGCAAAGCCAGGCAAGCACTCGGCAAAGGCTTTGCCGAGTGCCGCACTCGGCAAAGGCCTCTCGGCAAAGACTTTGTCGGCAAAAATTTCTTTGTCGAGTGCTAAAAATCGACACTCGGCAAAGTCTTTGCCGAGTGCCAAGCCCGCACTCGGCAAAAAAATAACTGCCGTCAACATTTAACGCCGGCTTTGCCGAGTGCCTAGGGACTGGCACTCGGCAAAATTTGAATGTTTGCCGAGAGCCAGGGCTGAGCACTCGGCAAAGAAACAATTTTTTTTAAAAAAAAATCTTTTTAAAAATAGTCTTTGCCGAGTGGTACCATCTAGCACTCGACAAAATTGACCTCTTTGCTGAGTGCCAGGATGTGGCACTCGGCAAAATGTACCTCTTTGCCGAGTGCCAGGCTGTGGCACTCGACAAAACTAGGGAAGGGGCTGTTTTTTACGGCATTTTTTCCCAGCTTTGTCGAGTGCCACACCCCTGGCACTCGGCAAAGACTTCTTTGCCGAGTGTTGGCACTCGGCAAAGCTAGGAAATTTGCAATTTTTTTTTGTTTGTTGCTTTCCTTCGAAAGCAAACACGCAAAACTCATATATAATACATGAGACAGCACACAGGCATTTAGCATCACACAAAACGTATACATAATCCATAATACATCACAAGCACATTCAACATCCATCACAAGCACATCCTCCTGCATAATCCATCACACGCACATCCAATATGCAAATCCATGACAACATCTAAGAAGTCTTCATCCAACACAAGTCCTAAATCAAGAAAAGTCAATGAAACATGAAGGGGCACCACCTACTGCCACTGATCCCAATGGGAGCCTGAAGGGGCACCTCCGTGCGGTGGTGGACCTATCCAGCCGGGGTGTGTGTGCTGAGGCGAAGGAGTCGGGTTCGAACCCGACGACTGTTGCACAAAGGAGAATTGAATTCATTAGTATCTACACAAGCTAAAGGACTTGATCAACCATATATATATACTCACCGGAGTGCCTAGAGCCGAAGGAGTAGGAGGCATAACTGGAGCGAGCAGCGACTGGGGCACCACCACACCTGGGAGAGTGGTGCCGAGGCTCGACATGAATGAGAACATGTCCTGCATCCTCTGCGCCTCGGCCGCCCTCTGGGCCCTCAGGACCTCCCACTCGGCCCTCTCGGCCTCCCTCTAGGCCCTCTCCCTCTCGACCCTCTCGGCCTCCCTCTCGGCCTCCATCCTCTCCACAGTGGCCTGCAATATTCAATCACCAACGTTTAAACAATGCAAATGCAAGGTACATGTGTAAAAGTAATGAACGGTGAATGAAATAGAACTAACCTGGAGTGCCGCCATCTGCTACAGCGTGCTCGCCTGCCGAGGTCGAATGGGGACGGAGGAGCTCGTGCTCTGTGCTCGGATCTAGGCGAGGTTGGGCACAGAGGTCGAGTCGACCATGTTGGAGGCCATCCAGTACCGGCCGTGCTGCTTCCCTCCTCCGAGCCTCATCACGAGGTCGGTATCAAGGGGCTGGGTGGCGGGGTTGAAGTCCTCCCCATGCCGCTCGCGGGCCACCGAGGCATAGTCGGTGAGCTTGCTGTGGACGCTCGTGTTGCTGTACGCCTCGGGCCCGTCCTCCGGGTTGTAGACGGTGTTCGGGGCTGTCGCCTTGCCCTTGTGTGCCATGGCGTACGCCATGAACTCGTTGCATTCCTGGCCATCATGCGACTGGGACTGCGAGGAAAACACAAAGACGATTAGAAGTAATGAGAATTGAGCGTTAGAACAAATAAATAAATAAGTGCGTAGCGTGTACCCAGGCCTGGGCGTACGAACTGAGGGGCCGGTTGCCTTTGTGGTGCGCCGGCCCACCCATCTGCAGGCGGCACTCCCGACAGAGGGCGTGCCTCTCCCTCCACTCATCGGAGACCCACTTGTCCACGATGGCCGCCCAACAGTCTCTGTGCCTGGCGCACCAAGAAGGACACATCTGCATGCCATCAAGTATTGTATTAGAAATGTTAGAATATAAAATGAAGGCTACCTATTCTTCATGGAATGAGTCAGTAACAATGTTTTATAACTTACTGCGAGGTACTGCTCCCTGGTGAGTGTCATGGTCCTGGCCTCGCTCTTCCTCGGGTACCGACCAAGGACGTCGCACGAGTGGTTGATGTGGCACTACAGCCTCACCTCGTAGTACAGGCCCGTGACTCGGCCCCTGCATGCCCTGTCCTGCACCTTCGTCACCCAGGCGGGGTCATGCCCCTCCTCCAACGTGAAGAAGTCCTGCATACAGACATCATGTGTCCTTTCATTATTTCAAGAACGTCTAATGATTCCATAGTATTGAGCAATGTAGTGTGATGTAGACTCACCCAGAACTCACGCCTGATCCGCTCCTGTACGGTGCCGTACACAGCGTCCACGGCGGAGTTGAAGTGGTCCCACGTCCAGGGAGGTGACTCAACCTGGGCGTGGGTGACCAAACCAGGGTAGTGCAGGCGGATCAGGCCGCCGAGGATCCCATTGCACTGCCGATGATCGCCCCCGGACACAAGTTCCCAGTTCCTACAGGAGTCAGTAAGAAGAATTGTTAGTCCGCAGTTTGGTTTTCAGCATATGAACAAGAAGAGATGCAAAATGAACGGATACTTACTTGTCGCCCTTGGGACGAATCACCGGCCTCCTCTGAAACGGGATCGGCCGCGTCGGGAGCTGCGAGGACCCGCGCAAGTACGGTGTCGATGAGGTGCTCGAAGTGGAACCCCCCGCCACCCCCCAGAGGAAGTGTCACCCCCACCACCCCCCAGAGGAAGTGTCACCCCATCCTGTCTGGGGGGCCAGCTGCTGGTCCTCGTCGTCAGTGGTCGTCGTCCGGTCCTCCTCGGGCGGAGGGACGGCAGACGACTGCACCGCCCTCCTCGGACGGCCGCGGGGGTGGTGGGCCGGACGGCTCCTCGCCGATGCCTCCGCCTCCGCCTCCGCATCCTGAGTTGTCCTCGCGTAGAGCGAGTTGCAGGTCTAGGTCCGCCTTCCGCCCGGCATTTTGTCGAGTGCCTGCAAATACAAAGAGTAAACCAGTTTTGACAATATAGACAAATATAGAGATGCAAAATGAACGAAACATAACTAGAAAATAATAATAATATAGTATTACATGAATTAGAAATAATCTTCAGGATTGGCAGCGGCCGGATCATAAGTGTCGTCATCACTAACAATATTGTCTAACATTTCCGCCTCATCTCCATCGTTGTCATCAATGGCAACGCCAAACCGTAATCGCTCAAGCAGTGCTAAGTCTTTGGCATTTTGCACCTCTTCTCCATCGTCCTCATCTCCATCGTCCTCATCAATGTCATTGTCTACTTCCATGCCCATCAGCGAAAACATGTCTATGTGAAACATGCCATCTAGCCCCTCGGGTTGATAGAACTCTCCTGTATATGTGTTTGGCTCAAAGTTGTAATCCTCATCGTTTGGGACAGGCACTTTGCCATGCGGTGATACCAACTGCGCAAGGTACCAACCCTCAAGAGTGGGATCTTTTTGGCACGCCCATGGAAGATAATAAACTTGCGTGGCCTGTTGAGCCACAATATAGACATCGTCTCCTTGATAGAGGGAATCTTGTCGAATTTCAACTTGTCCAATCTCAGGGGCTCTTCTCGTGACATTGGGATCGAACCAATGGCATTTGAATACGACTGGCTTATGACCTCCGTGAAGCTCAAAGTTGAGCTCGTATATTTCTTCGACTATGCCATAGTAGTCGCGGTCATCGGTGCCGGGCGTACGAACTCCAGTATTCGTGGTTTTTCGATTGGGCCGACTGAGCTCGTGGCTTCTTGTGTGGAAGCGATAGCCATTCACATCATATACGGTGAATGACTTGACCCTATAGGGGAAGCCTTTGACAACCTGTTTCAACTCTTCATCCATTTCTGCATCCGTGTGTGCCTGTAAGGTGAGGGCGGATAGATCATTACTCGCTCGTAGGAGCAAAGTGGGATGTCACAGATGGAACGATGTAAATTGGATGGTACCTTCTTTTCGAACCATGAAATGAAATCGGGCACACCACCTTTGAGAAGACTATCTTGTTCTTGAGGGGAAGGATCCCTATTTCCTGTCCAGTATGTATTCAGAAATTCCCTGAAAAAGCAAGAGACAAGGGGGTTGGATAGATAGACGATAGTGACGGCGTATGTAACAAGCTCATTGAGAACTTACTGCACATAAGGGTTCACTTCATCAAGGTTCAACAACACATACAACATGATAGTGCGCCACTCATCATTCCGCAAGGTCTTGGTGCTCGAAGCGCTTGCCTTGCCAAGTTGACCTTTGAAAAGGCTGAGATTTGATGACCTCTCGTCGGTGTTGTAACGAGGGATTGGATTGTGCATGCTGGGAAGGCTATCCTTATAGTATGATGTTGTGAAGTTTGACACCTCCTCAAGAATGAATGCCTCTGCCATGGATGCCTCAATTCTGGCTTTATTTCTACACTTTTTCTGAAGAACCTTTAGACATCTCTCGATTGGATAGCACCAACGGGCTTGCACGGGCCCCCCATTCATGCCTCGTGAGGCAGGTGCAAAATCAGATGCTGCATTGAGAGAAAGAAGCCGGGTGGGAAGATCTTCTCCATCTTACAGAGCAACACAGGTGCCACTTTCTCTAAGTCATCAATCATGGCCCGAGATAGCTCTTTGGCACAAAGCTGACGGAAGAAATAGCTCAACTCTGCCAGGACGCGCCACACATGCTCGGGGACGAAACCTCTAGTCATCGCTGGAAGGAGCCGCTTAATCCATATGTGGAAGTCATGACTCTTCATCCCTAACACTCGGCAAGTGGACACGTTCACTCCCCTCCTCAGATTCGTCGCATACCCATCAGGGAACATTAACGACTGAACCCACTGACATACTTCCCTCCTTTGGTCCTTCTTCAAAACGAAATCGACCGAAGTCCTTTTCCATTTCTTGCCAGGCGCGGGAGTCTTCATCACTTACTTTGGTCTATCGCATAGTGCTGCCAGGTCCACTCTTGCCTTAACATTGTCCTTAGACTTTTCTGTGTCCATGAGTGTTCCCCAAAGCGCCTTGGCGATATTCTTCTCTGTGTGCATTAAATCAATGTTGTGTGGAAGAAGAAGATCGTTGAAATAGGGAAGCCTAGTCAAGCCCGATTTATGAGTCCACATGTGGTACTGACCATATCCATCAAAACGACCTTTCTCTTTATCAACTTTGGGAGCCTCTATCTCAGCGCGGATCTCGGCAGCAGTCATCATCTGAGGTGCAGGATCGGTGACTTCAACACCTTTCGTGAAGTTCTTGATGTCTCGTCTAAATGGATGGTCAAGGGGGAGGAACTGACGATGTTGGTCGAACGAAGAAAACTTGCCACCACTCTTCAGCCAAGTGAACCTCACACCTGCCTTGCATATTGGGCATGGGAACTTCCCGTGAACACACCACCCGCAGAATAGGCCATATGCCAGGAAGTCATGCAGGGAGTAGTGGTACCACACATGCATTGTGAAGTTTCTCTTTGTAGCTCGGTCGTATGTCAGTACCCCCTTTTCCCAAGCATCGATCAAATCATCGAACACAGGCTCCATGAACACACCCATATTGTTCCCCGGATGTCCAGGAATTATCAGCGACAAAAATACGTTCTTGGGTTGAAAGATGACACCGGAGGAGAGATTCAGGGGTATCATGAACACGGGCCAACAAGTGTATGGGGCCGCGGACAATCCATATGGGTTGAACCCATCTGTTGCCAACGCTACACGTACATTGCGAGCCTCCTCAGCTTTAACACGATGTATGCCATCGAAATGGGTCCAGGCGTCGCCATCCGATGGGTGTACCATCTTGTCCGGATTGTACCTTTTGCCATTTTTGTGCCATGTCATCTGTTTCGCGGACTCCTCTGTCATGTACAGCCGTTGGATCCTCGGTATGAAAGGAAGGTACCGTAGGACCTTCGTAGGGATACTCAGCTGTTCCTTCTTGCCATCACTAGTGTCGACCTCTAGGTACCTAGAGGATTTGCACTTTGGACAGTGCGTTGCTCCCTCGTGATCTTTCCTAAAAAGGACGCATCCATTCGGACAAGCATGGATATGCTCATACGGCATCTTAAGTGCACGAAGAAGTTTCTGTGACTTGTACAAGTTCTTCGGCAGGATGTGATCCTCCGGAAGCAGGGATCCAAAAACTACCAACATACCATCGAAGTTGTCCCGACTCATGCTAAACTGTGACTTCAACCCCATGATGCGTCCAATTGCATCCAGCTACGATACCGTTGTCTTTTCGTGCAAGGGCTTCTGCGCTGAAGACAGCATATCATAGAACGTCTTTGCGCTTTCCTCTGGCTTCTCCTCCAATCCTTCACCGAACCGTGCCTGCTGAATGTCATCCATCCAGTCTGCTACCCCGCCATCTCCATCATAATCCTCGAGACGCTGTCTCACCACCTCCTCTCTAATACGATCGGCTTCACCATGGTGGATCCAGCGGGTATAGTTTATCGTGAATCCATACTTGATAAGATCTTCCCCCACGAGCCTCTTAATTTTTCTTTTCTTGTTCCCACATCTGCTGCACGGACACGGCATCTGGGCTAACCCTTTAGCAGCCTCACCAAATGCATGCTCCAGGAAAGCATTGGTCTTGGTCATCCATTCTGGGGTCATACTTGCATGGCCCGTGTACATCCACTCATGGTTATCCATCCTCTGGCACATGCATATGTATGCGAGTAATAAAAACTGCAGGTAAATCCACAAGGCGTTCCTACTATACATCTAATAGGTGAAGGATAGGTCCTAATCCCACCCGAGGATGCATAGATGAGGTTGGCTTCCATGGTCCGCTCCTATCCAAGACAGAATTTCGGCAGCACCTCCCCGCTGTTCTCCCGATACACGTCCTGGCAGAGAGATTGTGTATCAGGAGAACAACGAGGAGGTGGTGTCGAAACTCTATCTCGGACAGGAGCGGGCCACGGAAACCAACCCATCTACGCATCCGCGGGCTGTCCAAAAAACGTGGACAATCCGAAACAGGTACAGAATTTGGTATGCAAAGATCTGCATACCAATGACCGTATCTCTTTCGGACGGGAGACGCCTAACTGGGGTTACACGAGATGCAAGTATGCAAGATGGGTTATACCTAGGGTGTCGGTGAGGTCAGGCTAGTGGGGCGATGGCGAGTCGCTGCAGTGGCGAGGCGACGCGGTGCAGGCAGAACCGCAACGCCAACGTAGACGATCGGGGTCACCGAGTGCCTCCCAACGGTCCTCGTCCTGCAAAGAAAAGGCAAATGGTTAGACTCCATTGAAAATTTCGGCAGCACCTCCCCTGCACGGAGAGGTTCCCAAAACCTACAGAAAACATTGGCACGAAGGCCAACAACCACATGTATACCAAACATAGGCACGAAGGCCATCAACCACATACATACAACAATAACTACTACTAACACTAAAACTATGAACAACAACTACAACTACTACTGTCACTACGACTTACTAACTAATACTAACACTACTAATTAACTACTACTACTAACACTACTACTTACTAACTAATACTAACATTAGGGCATACCTTGCCAGCGAGAATGCGAAGACCGAGGCCCGGCGACGACAACGGGGACGACCACTACGGCGTGAGGGTCGACGAACCGAGGCGGCCCC
Organism: Miscanthus floridulus; assembly: GCF_019320115.1. Lineage (NCBI taxonomy): Eukaryota > Viridiplantae > Streptophyta > Magnoliopsida > Poales > Poaceae > Miscanthus > Miscanthus floridulus. The sequence goes on from NC_089589.1 coordinate 1,129,349, forward strand.
TTTCTTCTCCTCTTCTCCCCTTCTCCTTCTCTCCTCCCTTCTCTTTCTTCTTCTTCCTCCTCCCCTTCTTCTCCTTCCTGCTTCCTTCCTCCTCTTCCTCCTACCTCCTCCTCCTTCCTACAGCGGGCGCGCGGGCGCACGGGCACGGGGCCGGAGGCGCGCGGGCGCTGGGCCGGGGAGCCGGCGGGGCGGGCGCGTGGGGAGCCGGCGGCTGCGGTGCGGCGGCTCCAGCGGCGGCGACGCAGCGGATACGGCGCGGCGGCGGGGCGGCTACGGCGCGCGTACGTGTCTGGTGTGTGCGTGGTGTGTGTTGTGTCCGGTTTTTTTTTATATTTCAAACCTCTTTGCCGAGTGCCAGATCCGGGGCACTCGGCAAAGAAACTATTTTGCCGAGTGCCCCCCGATCTGGCACTCGGCGAAATAAAAAATTAAAAAAAAATCCTATCCTGGCTTTGCCGAGTGCCTAGGGCTAGCACTCGGCAAAATATTCACTTTGCCGAGTGCCAAACCTTGGCACTCGGCAAAATAATTTTTTTTTGTTTTTTGCCACAAACTTTTTTTCTTAGATTTGTATTTGTACCATGAACAACATGTTCAAATTTGGCACAATTTCATTGCTGTTTGCTATATTTCTTCACTTTATTTCGTTTTCTTGCAATTTTCCGAAAAATGTAGGTTTGAACTGTAGGTGCATCGAATAATAGTTTTGATCCATTCCAAAAATGTTATTCTTGTTTGTTAGTGTCACTTTATGCTAAATCAAGGAACTGTCTCCGAATTTCGATCATCACATGTGATAGGATATCACATGTGATGATGTCCTGGTTTGTGAACACCATACGTGATCACGTTGCCCCGTGAGCACGTTGATCGAAATTCGGAGACAGTTCCTTGATTTAGCATAAAGTGACACTAACAAACAAGAATAACATTTTTGGAATGGATCAAAACTATTATTCGATGCACCTACAGTTCAAACCTACATTTTCCGAAAAATTGCAAGAAAACGAAATAAAGTGAAGAAATATAGCAAACAACAATGAAATTGTGCCAAATTTGAACATGTTGTTCATGGTACAAATACAAATCTAAGAAAAAAGTTGGTGGCAAAAAACAAAAAAAAACTTATTTTGCCGAGTGCTAAGGTTTGGCACTCGGCAAAGTGAATATTTTGCCGAGTGCTAGCCCTAGGCACTCGGCAAAGCCAATATTTTACCGAGTGCCAAACAGAAGTCACTCGGCAAAGAGGCTGGCGTCGGGCACTGTTATCCCGGGCGCCTCTTTGCCGAGTGCCCAACTTTGCCGAGTGTCTGGCACTGGGCAAAGTTTGGCTTTGCCGAATGCCGTATTTTGCCGAGTGCCAGACACTCGGCAAAAACCTATTTGCCGAGTGCCAAGTTTCGCCGAGTGCGGCACTCGGCAAAGGTGGCCTTTGCCAAGTGCCCGATATTTGACACTCGGCAAAGATTCCAGTACTGGGCAAAGTCCCGGTTTCCTGTAGTGTGAACTGAATGTAGTCTCATTTTTTATCTTAGCCTAGTAAAATAAAATTGAACTATGGAGAACCATGGAAATGAGCAGGAGCTCTGAATTCAGTTGAACCCAAGTACCCAACGCAAAGCAGTAGCAGTTTAAGCTGAAGCTAGAAGAAAAAGAGTGCCCGGCCCGAGGGAGTGGGCTTAGTTGGGCCGACGCCGGGCCATAGGCCAATAGCCAGAAGTGGCCCGTGAGCTAAAAGCAGAACGGACCCCGGTTTCCCGTAACGGGAAACTGTTTTGTTCCCTCCTAATCTTGCCTGTAATGGAAACTACATTTCGTCTGTGCCTCTGACATGTGGGCCGTCCTTCCTTCTCACACAAACAGGAGACATCGTGTCTGTGCCTCTGTCGGGTGGGCCATGCCTCCTCCTCTACTGGTTGCTTGCTTGCTGAGTTGCTGTACGTAGTGTACATACATAGATGCTGTACAAAGACACCGACACACGCGTAACGTGGGGAGGACGGACGAGGCGGAGCAGTAAAAACAGCATTTGCTTTTTCTACCCACCAGGCCACCACTGCCTTTTCACCTTTCCTCCTCATCAAATCACATCACTGCTCCCTTCCCTTCTCTTCTCAGTTCTCACCGCGCAGGCTCAACAGAGGCCAGGCCAGAGAGGCAGAGCAGTTCACTTCATCCACGCCCTGCCTTCGCTTCGTCGCCGGCCTGTGAGTGCGAGCAAGAACCACTTCGATCGGCGTGGGCGAGGGTTTCGCTGCAGCGCGAGTGCGATCGCCGCCTTCCGTCCTCTTCCTTCTTGGAGCAGCGCGGCAGTGGGGCTTCAGCACGCCAAGCAAAGCAAAGCGATTTCTAGGTACGGACCGTACCACGAAACCCCAACCGCAGCATTTCCTTTCCCTTTGCTTCCCCCGCTTTCTTGCTTGCTTGATCCGACGAGCAGCGCAACACCATAAAGCTAGTGCCTTTCGTCTAGTCCGCACGAGATAATCTCTCGGATCCTTTTCTGCTCTGGTTGTAATCATTATGCTTCTTGGATGTATTTGGGTCGAACTACTTCACTCTTTAGTAGAAAAGTAGCGGTCTCGCTCGATCGATCATGCGCCGCGCTTGTTACCCCGAGGATTGGATTGGTTCGTGTGCGTCCGCTGATGATTCGAGGGTAGGATTTCCCTCATACTCCTAGCCTTCAGCCATTGCAGATGCAGGGCATTGATTCTGAAAAATTCGTGAATAGAGCAGGGTTTTGTGGGCAGGGCCCATCACTCACTTCATTGATTTCGCATGTGTCATCTTTGCCCAATTACTAGTGCCATCATGTACAACTTGCTCAGTTCCTTCATTAATTTTGCCATGTGGTCCCACTATAATTTCTGTTGTGTTGGGAGAACTGGGCATTGTACTGAGAGACATTGATTAAACTGCTGCGCATCATTTTGGTACCCATTTCCATGTACGAGTTCAGGGACTCGGCCTTCGTCTCTTGCTTTACCTCCATGTGCTAGTACATATCAACAGTCAGGAACCAGGGGTAGTCGAATTTGTTGGAGTTCATTACCAACCTTAACGACTCTGACCTTGTAATGTAGCTGCATACTACTCATCATTGACATTCAGTTTGCATTATTATTATCATCACTAAATTGTGTAAAATGGGCCACTCCCAAAATATTTGTGCACCATGATATGAAAAAGAAAGTCTCAGTAAAGGTCATCTGCTCACTTTGATATGTAGATGTACCTAATTATTTTGCCTTCTTTTCTGTTGTGATGAATCAGAGAAAACAAGGGCCTGTTTAGATGGCGATTTTTTTTTGCAAAATGACACTGTAGCGCTTTTCGTTGTTATTTGGCAATTAGTATCCAATCATAGTCTAATCAGGCTTAAAAGATTCGTCTCGTGAATTTCGTCTAAACTGCGTAATTAGTTTTATTTTTTATTTATATTTAATGCTTCATGCATGCGTCCAAAGATTCGATGTGACGGGAAATTTTGAAAAATTTGGCATTTTGAAAGGGAACTAAACTGGACCCAAGTCTGAAAACTTACTGTTCAGCAAGCGAGATTTTTCTTGAACTGTAGTGTACAATAAGCTGAGTCAAATGATATGATAATACAAAATTGTAGTATCTGTATTTGCATTACAGTCATTTGATCTTTGCTTTCATGTTTAGAAAATAAGTAGTTGTGATTCCTGAACAACATATCCACAAAGCCTTTGATACGGTACATTGGGGGTATTTGCTTGAGGTTCTGCAGGCTTTGGGCTTCGGACAACGATGGCGTGAATGGATCTCTATCCTCCTACGTACATCCACCTCGACACCCTTGCTGAATGGGCGGCAGGGGGCCACTTTTAGCCATGCCAGAGGCGTCCGACAGGGAGATCCGCTTTCACCCATGTTATTCATCCTAGCTATGGACCCGCTTCAACGGTTGCTTGACCTAGCAACCCAACATGGGATACTCACCCCCTTACCAATCACGGCGGCAAAATGGAGAACCTCGATGTATGCAGATGATGCGGCCATTTTCATCAGCCCCACAAAAGACGATGTAGAAGCCATCAAAATCATCCTGCAGGCTTTTGGCACATTCTCGGGACTACATATTAATCTACAAAAGAGCTCAGTGCATCCAATCGGTTGTGCAAACGTCGACCTAGACCAAGTCCTGTCACCTTTCACCGGTACTAGAGGGGGCTTCCCATGCAAATATTTGGGGCTGCAACTCCACATCAGATCACTGCAAAAGATCCATGTGCAACCTCTCATTGACCGTATTGGGCACAGGCTACCCAAATGGAAAGGAAGATGGCTAAACAGAGCGGGACGCCTCACTCTTGTAACCTCTGTCCTCTCCTCCATGCCAACCTACCACCTGACAGTGTTTCCTCTGGCTGCGTGGGCTAGGAAAAAGATCGACAAAATCAGGAGGTCTTTCTTGTGGAAGGGGGAGGAGAATGCTAATGACGGACACTGCCTAGTTAATTGGCAAACATTTACTAAACCAAAAGACCTTGGCGGTTTAGGCGTCCCTGACCTTGAGAGATTTGGGCGAGCCCTCCGGTTGCGATGGCTTTGGCAAGAATGGGTGGACGACTCCAAGTCTTGGAGCGGCTCGGAGCTTCCATGTTCTGATGATGATCGTCTCCTCTTCAACTCCTCAATCATTATATCTTTGGGGGACGGTGCTAACACTAAGTTTTGGCACCACGGTTGGCTTGATGGACAAGCTCCTAGGTACCTAGCCCCGAACTTGTTCCGCCTAGTCTCAAGGACAAACCAAACGGTGCAACAAGAGCTCCGGAACAACAATTGGATGCATAAGCTAGGAAGGAAAATCACCTCGGCTATCCACATAGAGGAGCTTGTGTCCCTTTGGATATGAATACAGGATGTGCACCTACAACAGGGCGTCCAGGACACCATCACCTGGCGTTGGACCAGGGATGGGAATTACTCCACCCGCTCGGCCTACAAAATCCAATTCAGAGGTTCGCTCGTCCCTTTCCGTACGGACTCGATTTGGAAAGCGCATGTGGAGAACAGATGCAAGATCTTCGTCTGGATCTTAGTGCAAGATAAAATCCTAATGGCACAAAACCTACAAAAGAGAGGGTGGCCACACCAACAATAATGCGTGCTGTGCAACGGTCCCCTAGAGACAAGCCTCCACCTATGCCTTTGTTGCCCTTTTGCTAAGGCGGTTTGGGATCAAATCCTCTCGTGGGAAAACTTCGCTCAACTGCAGCAACAACCCCAGGTAGACCCCACACATATCAGGTCATGGTGGGAAGACGCGGCAAGGAAAGTGCCAACATCTGAGCGTAGGCGGCTTAACGGGGTGGTAATCTACACCTTTTGGAATATATGGAAAGAGAGAAATAGAAGAATTTTCGACAACAAGATAGAAACGGTGCTGCAAGTAGCCGCAAGGATAAAGGAAGACATAGAGCAAAGGAAAAGAGCACTCGATTATGTTTAGCTCACATGCTTATGGGGGGTGTAACCATATTCTCGTTTGTCCTTGCTTGTACATAAACTTTCTTTCCCTATCTTAATTGAAAGGCATAGCTCCTGCCATTGCGTTAAAAAAAATCCTGAACAACATTACCTTTTCTTGCCTCATGCATCAACCATGCTGTATCCAGTTGCATGTTTGATACACATCAGCTTGGCAGTGCAGTATATTTATTCCTTTCCTTTTGTTTCTCATCTTGCTACTATCAGTACAATGGTGGTGAGCAAATCCTCATGGAGCCAGGTTGTAAAAAATACCAGGCCAACAAACCTGTCCATTCCCGCAAGAAACCTCAAACAACAAGACCTTGGAGCTGTGATATTTGGTTGCACTAACAATACCATTGCAGAATGTCACTCACGACAACTTTTTGGTATGCTCTTGGTTTGTTTTCATCACAACAACTCTTCTCTAAGCTTTGTATTTACAAAACTGAGCTACCCCTTTAATGTATTTGGGCATATCAACTTGTTGAGGGATCCACTGACTTAGTTACTGTTTGTGTCATGTTTCAGGATTGCCAAACGGACATATTTTGTATGTACGAAACATTAAGGAAGGACTACCTCTCTTCCTCTTCAATTATGATGATCGCGGATTGTATGGTATTTGCGAAGCTGCAGGGAATGGCAAGTTCTGTCCTGAATCAAATGCATGGTCACATGATAGCAAGGGCAAAACAAGCTATCCTGCCCAGGTACAATCCCTGGTGTCTGTACTTTGAATGTCATCTTCTTTTTCACTCTCAGTAAAATGGCTTCTATATTCATGCCCTTTTATTTGTTTAGGTTGCAATGCGGGTAAGGGTGTGGTGTTTCCCGCTAGCAGAGAATCAGTTCAGAAATGCTATTATAGCCAATTACTATCAGAACACACCCGGCGTCCCTGGCCGGAAGCTCCATTTTTTCAAGTTTGAATTGGATCATGCTCAAACATGTGTTTTGATGGATATGTTTACTCCTTCTCCTTCTCCCCCCAACAATTTCTGGATGCCCCCTGCCGCAGCACCAGCTGATGATCATGGGAGAGAATTAGTGCTGTCACCTGGATGGGCACCAGAGTGTGAGGGGAACGATAACCTCAAATCAGAAAAGCTTGTAAAGTCATATGCAGACATAGTGAAGAAGAACAAATTCGAGGAAGTTGGGACACGAGATGTGGATGCGGAACATGCAAGCTCAGGTAATGAATCTTCTGGTTGCTTCGATGAATTGGATTGTCAATACACATCACCAAAGAGGGAGGACTATGCACTATCAGATAGGGTGGTTCCAGTGAAACAACAACAGTACCCTGATAAGCAGGGAAAAATTCTGAGCTTTGATCAGGTGTTACAAGGGTGCATGACTTTTCCTGGTCAGCAGTGGCATTCTGATTTTTATGCCAATGCTACTGAAACTGAAGATAATGATGCATATAGCTGCAAGTATGCCCAAGAAGTCTTAGATTATGATTTTTGTGCAATTCTGGATGGGAACTCTCATTTGCCAGAAACCTTAGATTCTGAAGTTGATAAGCTGTCCTTGGAGCATTCTTTGCTGGTCCAGTTATTAGACTCTGAATCATGCACAGAAGCTAAGGTCATAACTTTTAACTCAGCTGATATCTGCATCCCAAGTTATCATCCTTGTTTTGTGCTTCTAAAGAGATATGAGTTGGGGAATACTAGATGATATTGATCAGGCATAGTCAGTGCATACATATAGGCTAGGTGGGGAGCCTTGATAGGCAGGCCCACGAGCTCGATTACATTCCAACACTCCCCCACAGTCGGAATTGAGAGCACCGCGAACATTAAGACTGGACCTAAACTCGGTGAAGACGGACATCGGCAAGCCTTTGGTGAAGACATTGGCGTACTGGGACGTAGTGGGCACGTGTAGGACGCGGACTTCACCGAGGGTGACCCATTCTCTGACGAAGTGTAAATCGATCTCGACATGCTTGGTTCGCTGATGCTGGACCGATTTGGTGGAGAGGTAGACAGCACTGACGTTGTCACAATAGACCACGGTGGCGCGGCGAAGAGGATGGTGGAGCTCTTGCAGAAGTTGACGTAACCAGTAGGCTTCAGCAACACCATTCGCCACGGCCCGATATTCCGCCTCAGCACTGGACCGGGACACTATAGGTTGATGCTTGGATGACCAGGAGATGAGATTATCTCCAAGAAACAACGCATATCCAGAGGTTGACTTGCGTGTGTCAGGACATCCCGCCCAATCAGCATATGTGTAGACAGTAAGATCAGCCGGTGTGGTTCGGTGGAGATGGAGACCAAGATCTAGAGTACCCTGAAGGTAGCGGAGAATGCGCTTCATAGCACCAATATGAGGCTCCCGGGGGTCATGCATATATAGACAGACCTGCTGAACAGCATATGCAATATCTGGTCGGGTGAAGGTGAGATACTGAAGGGCACCAGCGATACTGCGATAGTGTGTAGGGTCGGTGACTGTGACACCATCAGCAGAGAGCTTGGCGTGAGTATCCACAGGGGTGCTGCAGGGCTTGCAGTTGAGCATACTAGCACGTTCTAGAATATCCAGCATATACTGACGCTGGGAGAGAAACAAACTGTCACGATGGCGCTGAACACTGACTCCGAGGAAATGATGAAGAGATCCCATGTCCGTCATAGAGAATTCCTGGCAGAGAGCTGTAATAATCCACTGAAGAAAACTCATGGAGGAGGCCATCAGAACAATGTCATCCACATATAGGAGCAAGAAAGCCATATCAGAGCCGTGACAATAAATGAACAGCGAAGTATCGGATTTTGCCTCTGTAAAACAAAGGGAGGTGATATGAGAGGCAAACTGACTGTGCCAGGCGCGATGAGCTTGCTTCAATCCATAAAGAGACTTGTTCAGGCGGCAACCATAATTAGGTCTGGAGGAGTCAACAAAACCAGTTGGCTGAGCACAATAGACTGTCTCGGTCAAGGTGCCATGGAGAAATGCATTCTTCACATCAAGCTGACACTACTAGAGAACATACTTTAGAACGATGTCCCAATTTGGCATTAACCTCGGAATTTTTTGCCCTCGGGACTAAAGGACCCTTTAGTCCCGGTTGGTAATACCAACCGGGACTAAAGGTCCCTGCCCAACGGTCGTTCACGGGGCAGGGATCTTTAGTCCCGACTGGTATTACCAACCGGGACTAAAGGTTTACCTTTAGTCCCGGTTGGTAATACCAGCCGGAACTAAAGCTTTTAGTCCCGGTTTGGGTGATGCCCCGGGAATAAATATTAATCTTTAGTCCCGGTTTGGCCCCCTAACCGGGACTAATTATCCCGACCAATACACCAGCTCATTTCTTCCTCCCCGAGCCCGAGCCATTCCATTTAAACTCACTGCCTCTGTTCTTCAGCTTGCTGTTGTTCTTGCTCTCTCCCCCTCCATTGGTGTTGCTCTTCGATTTTGGAGGTAACAAACTTAATCCTCTTATGTTTTATCAGTAGCTTATCTCATTTTGCGATGTAGATGCATATGTAACTTTATATGTTGGACTTTATTATGATTTTATATGTCATTTTTAGCTCAAAATCACATGATGATTTGCATATATGTTTGGATAAACAAAAGTTAAATTAGTTCATCAAAATCATGCCTCGCTCGTCCTCGCTGGAGCACGCGCCATCCTCGTCCCCGGCGGCTTACGTGATCTTAGAATTAATTTTTCCATGAAATGAAAAACTTAGAAAATAGTTAGAAAATTGTAGAAAATCCGTACTAGTTGAACTTGCGGACCGTGTTCAGCTCGGTGAGCATGTTCTCTGCCGAGCGGTAACGGACGTCAAGGAGGAGCTTTGATTCTACAAGGGAGAGCGGCAACGGTCGTGGAAGACCGTGTTCCCTTTCTCGTAGAATCGGAGCTCTTCCTTGGCCAAGTACGGTGCCATCCGGTGGAGAAATACTCGCCGAGATGATCACGTAAGCAAGGTCAACTAGTACGGATGGTTATTTATTGAAACATGTTTTTGAGCTATAATTTGATGGATATTTGATAACTTCAGACCTACAAATGTCATCTACAAATGTTACTATCCTCGGCAACCTAAACGCCCGCGAGCTCACCGATATCGAGCAGGTCACTTAGAATTATTTTTTCCATGAAATGAAATACTTAGAAATCATGCCTTTTATTTTTTAGAATTAAATTTTCCATGAAATGAAAATCTTAGAAAATAGTTAGAAAATTATAAAAAATCCGTACTAGTTGAACTTGCGGACCGTGTTCATCTCGGCGAGCATGTTCTTTGCCGAGCGGTAATGGACGTCAAGGAGGAGCTTTGATTCTACGAGGGAGAGCGGCAACGGTCGTGGAAGAACGTGTTGCCTTTCTCGTAGAATCGGAGCTCTTCCTTGGCCAAGTACGGTGCCGTCCGGTGGAGAAATGCTCGCCGAGATGATCACGTAAGCAAGGTCAACTAGTACGGATGGTTATTTATTGAAACATGTTTTTGAGCTATGTGATTTCTATGTCATTTTTAGCTCAAAATCACATGATGATTTACAATAGTAAAATCACTTGATAGTTTGGTATTTTACTATTATACATATGAAAGGGTCGAGATGGCGGACTAGAGGGGGGTGAATAGTCTTTTTGAATCTTAATCACGTCGGCTAACCGATACAAATGTGGAATTAAAACTATCGGTCTAGCCAAGACTATACCCCACTATATATGTTCACTAGCACCTTGCAAAGATAACAATTATGCAACAAAGATGCCGGGCTAGTTAGAGCTCTCCTAAACAATTCTAAGAGCAAGGTTACACAAACCTATGCCACTAGTATTTTAAGCAACAAGAGAGCTCCTACACATGCTAGTAAGCAAAAGCACAAAGCTAACTATGCTCACTAGCAATGCTCAATAACAAGGCAACCAATGCCTAATTAGAGAGCGCAAATACTTAGCTACATAAACTAAGCAATGTGACTAACAAGGTTACTAAAACCAAATTAGCCACGCAAGGGAGCTACTTCTATGCTACACAAGCAAGAAGGTAATTAGCAAGCTACACAAGCTATCTAATTACAAGAGCAACTACACAAGCTTAATATGTATAAAAGTAATGGCAAGCTTGTGTAATGGGGATACAAACCAACGGGAAGAACAAGGTTGACACGATGGTTTTTCTCCCGAGGTTCACGTGTTTGCCAACACGCTAGTCCCCGTTGTATCGACCGCTCACTTGGTGGTTCGGCGGCTAATTAGCATCACCCGCTAAGCCCGCACGTCGGGCGCCGCAAGAACCTACCCCTTGAGTGAGGGTAGCTCAATGACACGCTTTACTAGAGTTGCTCTTCGCGGCTCCCGCGGGGCGAGCACAATGCCCCTCACAAGCACTTCTTCGGAGCGCCGCACAAGCTTCTTGCGGGCTTCAACGGAGACCACCACCAAGCCGTCTAGGAGGTGGCAACCTCCAAGAGTAACAAGCACCACCGGCTTGCAACTCGATCACCTAGTGCCACTCGATGCAACCTCACGATGCAATCGCACTAGAATCGCTCACTCACACAATCGGATGATCGCTATCAAGTATGTGTGAGATGGAGGGCTCCTAAGCACTCTCAAGCATGGACACAAAGTCCCCCAAGGTGCTCCACACCAGCCATGGCCGAAGGCCACTTCTATTTATAGCCCCAAGGGCTAAACTAGCCGTTACCCCTTCACTGGGCAACGGTCGGGCCGACCGGACGCTCCGGTCGTGTTGACCGGACGCTGGACCTCAGCGTCCGGTCGTCTGCAGACGTCCATGTGTCCTGATTCCAACGGTCACTTGACCTGACCGGACGCAGCAGCTTCAACTGATCGGACACTGAACCCCCAGCGTCCGGTCGTTTCCAGTAAGGTACCGACCTCGACCGAACGCGTCCGGTCACACTTGATCGGACGCAGCCAGTGTTCGGTCACACTCTAGCTTCTGCGTCATCGTACGTCAGCCTGACCGAACGTAGCCAGCCAGTGTCCGGTGCTTTCAGACCCAGCGTCCGGTCAGTTGACCGACGCCAACGTCTTTGCGACCAACTCGTTTTCACTTCTAACTTCTTCACCCTTGCACCAAAGTGCCAACCACAAGAATTTGCATCCGGCGTAATAGAAAATAGGCATTCCATTTTCCCGAAACCCATCTCACCCCTACAAACACCACCTCCTTTGTAAATGTGCCAACACCACCAAGTGTACACCACCATGTGTAAGTGTGTTAGCATTTTCACAATCATTTCCCAAAGGATGTTAGCCACTCAACTTGCCATGCCACTCGATCCTAGCGACAATGCAAAGTTAGATCACTCGAGTGGCACTAGATGACCAATATGCAAACAAGTTTGCCCCTCTTGATAGTACGGCCATCTATCCTAAACCCGGTCATGAACTTCTCTACACACCTATGACCGGTGAAATGAAATGCCCTAGGTTATACCTTTGCCTTGCGCATTCCATTCCACCTCTTTCAATGTCGATGCAACACATGCACCAACACGATCAACAATGATATGATCCACTTCATATCATCACATGATCATATTGGTTCATTGATCTTGACTTCACTTGCTCTTCACCGTTGCCATCGTCTATCGGTGCCAAGTCTTGCTCAAGCTTCACCGCCACGCGGTCCATCACTCCAAAGCCTTCGACTTGCCCTTCACGCTTGCAACCGGTCCATCAAGCCAAGTCTTGTCTTGATCTTCTCCACCTTGATCACATGACTCAATGTCATGTCTTATGTGCATTTAAGCTCCTTCATCATCACATGTGTGAGCTTTACAACATTTCTAAGCCATTTTCACCTTCATGGCATATGTTGCTCACACACATGTACCTGTGGACTAATCACCTGTGTATCTCACATAAACACAATTAGTCCACCTAAGTTGTCACTCAATTACCAAAACCAAACAAGGACCTTTCAACATAGTACATATTTCATGGTTTAGTTAGATAAATAAATAATTTTAGTTTTGTTTAAATATATTATTTTAGAAAATGTGAAATTTACACTAGTTTGCAAAAATAAGTATAGAAAGTAGATGACAACTGGTACCGGATCCTCGGCCTCTCGTTCGGTTGTGAAACGACTGAGGCCAGAACTCTCTCTCATTATCTGCGGCAAGTGTAAGCAGAAGATTGTGATGGAGTACCGAGTCAAGAGACAGGGACCCAACAAGGGTCGTGTTTTCTACAAGTGTCCGGATCGTGATGTGAGTTTCTTACGTATTTTATTATTATGGCTAATTGACCTGCTTTTCTTGAATATTTTTGACTAAATATTTTTTGGCTTTAATTTCAGTGGGAGGGCAATGGATGCGATGGTTGGTACTGGGAGGAAGATTATGCTACATACGTGCAGAATTCGAGTGCGCTTGAGGTAGCGGCTGCTGATGATGAGGCAGTTGTAGGACACGTGGACGCCTGAGAGGGGGGGGGGTGAATTAGGCAACTTAAAAATCTAACTCTAAACTGTGGCCTCTTTTTCTACCTCTGGCAAAACCTATGCAAAAGATAATCTATCTAGATGTGCAACTACGGTTTTGCTAATGTGTTGCTATCTCTACCGCAAATGATAATAAAATGATCAATGTAAATGCGGAAGCTTAAAGAGCAAGGTAGAGATATGCAAACTCCCGTCGACGACTTCGGTATTTTTACCGAGGTATCAAGAAGCGCGCAAGCTTCCCCCTAGTCCTTGTTGGAGCCCCTCATAAGGAATCCCTCGCAAGGGCCAAGCTCTCGGTCGGGTAACTCCGTGGATAGCCTCGGGCCTTCCCCACGCGCAAGTGGGTCTCCGATGTGCCTTCCGGCAAGCCTCTCCCGGATGCTCCCCGCCGTCTTCACTATCAAGCTTCCAGCCAAAACGCCGCGGGCCTTGTTCCCTTCGGTACACGGTGGCGGCCGCACCACAAACGCGGTTGGTGCGATCTCGCAAGACTTCAAGCCCCTCCGATGTACAACTCTTGTGCTCGCAAGCACAGGGTGGCAAGAGGTATGTAAATCTCACTAAACACTAGGCATACACCTAGAGCAAGCGCATAAGCGGTGGTCTAATCAACCTAAGCACTTCGCAAAGCACCTACGCTAATCACCTGATGAAACACTAAGCACTTAGCAAGTGGAGATTACTAAAATGGTGTATCAACACCCTTGGTATGTTCCCTCAGCTCCACTCTCCTCAAATGGCCGGTTGGGGGTTGTATTTATAAGCCCCACTGAGAAAGTAGCCGTTGGGGTCGAACTCCCGCAATTCTGCTACTGACCGGACGCTGAGATCGTCCTGACCGGACGCGTCCGGTCGTCCCAACCGTTGCAGCCGCGAACTACCGATCGGACGCTGCCAGCGTCCGGTCGCCTGCCACCGGACGCGTCCGGTCGCAGTTTCGCGTGCCTAGAACCTCTCTGTACTCGATCGGACGCTGTGTTTCTGCGTCCGATCGGTTGCCGCCAGCGTCCGGTCCTCGCGTCCGGTCGCCTATCTATCGAGCCACCGGTCCAGCGTCCGGTCACGCTTTCAGCGTCCGGTCCAACATCCGGTCGCCTCTGCGAGCTCGTTTCTTCGCGATCTTGCGTACGGCTTGGTTCCTATCTTCGTGCTTGGACTTTGCTTGATATCTTGGGTCTTGACTTGTGCTTCTAATGTCTTGCTTGAGGTGTTGATCATCGGATCATCACATCGCCTTCGTCCAAGTCACGTCTTGCACCCTATTGGACTACAAAACAAACACTTGCAAATTCATTAGTCCAATTTGGTTGTGTTGGTCATCAAACACCAAAATCCAAAGTAAATGGGCCAAGGGTCCATTTTCCTTACAATCTCCCCCTTTTTGGTGATTGATGCCAACACGACCAAAGCAAGCAAATAACAAAATTTTTAATTTAAAAACTATCTACTTGCTAGGATGCAATGCAAGGGGCAAGGTTTTATGATGCTAAGAGATACTACATGAAAGACTATGATACCAATTGAAGACCTAGCTTGCCCTTGCAAATGTCCCCATGTGGCATTATGGATTAAAGTCTTGCTTCTTATAAATTCTCCTCATTACTTAGACTTAATACATAATCCACTATCCCCCCTTTCTCGGACCATTACCATTTGTAGACATTAACTTAATGCTTGCCTTTGGTCCTCCAAATTCTCCCCCTTTGGCATCAAACACCAAAAAGGAAGACATTAGTAGCACAAGGGAGGGTCAAACTTTGTGATCCTTTGTATATAGAATTGGATAGATCACAAAATTTGACTCTCACATTATATAGACTAAGCTCCCCCTAATTATAAGCATACATATGGTAGAAAGCAAAGCGTATGCATAGTTAGCAATTTATTGCACAAGAGAGTTTAATCTATATAATGCATGGAGAAAGCATATAAATATGAAATGAAATCAACATGATGATGCCAATTGAAGAATGATGCTTAACTCCGGGGACTACAATTTCCTTACAATGAGACTAATACACATGTGATAGGTTTGAAAAATTGATATCATTTGAAAAAGTGTTAGTCTCAAAGCATCCAAGTTGTAGAAATACTCCCCCTAAATATGTGCACACAAATATAGAATACATTGTAGAAATCATGCACATTGATTTTAGAATTAAAAAAATACCACTTGAAAGATGACATCTCATGAATGTGAGAATCATTTTCAAAAAGATATCCGGGAGAGATTATCTACAATTTGGACTTTGGCACATATTAGATGAACAAAAGTAAGACAAGCTATGTGCCGTGCTTGTAAGCAATTTTAAACCATATAGGTTTGCTCCAAGGGTTAAAAAAATGAGACCGAGCAATCCTACCATAAGATATACCTAGTGTATGCATGATAAAAGATATAAGCATGCAAAAGCAAACCTAGGCATGAAAAGTAACTAGATGCTTAAAGATACCAATTGTAGGAAAAACTATTTGTAAGATGTACCAATTTAAAAGCAATAACATCTAGTTACCTAACATGGGAAGGGGAATTTGGGTCCATAGTATTCACTAACCCACTTGGCAATGATTTTGTCCATCATGATGCACCCCATGAAATGCACCCATACTTTGCCAAGTCTCCAAATTCCCCGTTGTCCATTGGACTTCTCACTTCCCTCTCGGGATCCAAACCTTCTTGGTGCTTTTCATGTTGGAAATGATTTCCTTTGGCACCCAAAAGCGTTTGACCCCATTGTTGGCTTGCTTGTTCACCTTGATGGCCACCACCTTGTCATTTTTCTTCTTCTTCAAGAGATAAGGTGTGGAGGCTTTCTTGTCCACCTTGTTGGTGTAGGTGTTGGAGAGCTTGCTTGTTTGCTTTTTCTCTTTCTTCTTTTCTCCTTCCCCATTCTTCACCTTGCACTCATAGGGCTTGTGGCCTTCCTTGTGGCACACGTAAGAAACCACGGTTTGTCCTTCATCAAGCTTCTTCACTCCCTTGACGGTGTTATCTTGATGAAGTTGGGTTTGCTTCGCCTTGCCTTTCACTTGAGTCAAGTCCTTAGTGAGGCGAGCTACTTCTTGCTTGAGTTGCTCATTCTTCTTTGCAACCTCTTATGTGCATGTATCTACAATCACTTTCTCAACACAAGCTTGGTTGCACAAGGGTGAGTCTAAACATAAATCTTTGCAAGAAGTAGAGACATCCTTTTTAATAATCTCATTTCTTTTAGATGCCTTGGAGGGGGTTTTATTAACGGCCTCAAGATTAGCAACTTTATTGGTTAGCTCATCATAATGTTTGCACATGATTTCCATTTTAGCAAGCAAACTTTGATAATCATTTTGTGAGCTAGCTAACTTTTCTTTTAATTTTTCATTTTTCTTTTCAAGTTGCTTATCATTAATTATGCATGCACTCGTTGTTGCACTAGCCTCAAGTTGCTCAATTTTAGTAGATAGTTCAACATTGAGATTTGCAAAGTTTTCATATTGTTCAAGTAAATTCTTGTATGCATCTTGTGAACTACCTAGCTCTTCTTTTAAAGTTTTGAGCTTCTTTTGTTGACTAGTGCAAACTTTAGCATATTTAAGATTTTGTTGCACAATTGTATTGTAAGAAGGCAAATCATCATCACTATCACTCTCACTAGAGGATGAGCTTTTGTTACCTCGTGCCATAAGGCACACACGAGAAGAGCTTGATGATGAGTGCTTGTGACCTCGCCTCTTGTGATGGTTTTCTTCTTCACTTGAAGAATCATCCCATGACCTTATTGTTGTGAGGGCTTTGTTCTTGCACGTCTTCTTCTTTGTCTTGGGTGTGGGCTTATTTGGACAAACTTCCACAAAGTGCCCCATCTCACCGCATCCGTAGCATCCTCTCTTTCTTTGCTCATTTCTTTGATTGGTGAAAATGAGATCTTGAAGTTGGATGGGCACACCCTTGACATTGAGCCTTTGGATCATCTTCTCCACCTTGTTGATTAATTTGATTGATTCTTCATCAAGGTCGAAGGTGGAGGAGGAAGATTGATCATCATCACTTGGTTCTTGTTCATCATCATCATCATCATCCTCATCTTCTTCTTCTTCACTTGAGGAGCTTGAGCTTGAGCTTGACTCAACTTTCTTGCCCTTCATCTTTTTCTTTTCGCTACAAGCGAGAGCTTTGCCTTTGCTTGATGAAGATGCTTCTCCTTGACCCATCTTATGTGACATTTCAAATGCCACTAGCTTGCCAATGACAATGCCCGGGGTCATGGTGCTCAAGTTCTCCATGTTGTGAAGGATGGTGATGATGCTTGCATATTTCTTTTGTGGTAGAACGGAGATGATCTTCCTCATGATGTCCGCATCATCTAGCTTTAATAATCCTATTGAATGGAGCTCATTAATAATTAGATTCAATCGAGAATACATATCACGAACAAGCTCATCATCATTCATAGCAAAGGAATCATAATTTTGCTTAGCTAGACAATGTTTTTGCTCACGGACATTACTTGTACCGTCATGGAGCTCTTGAAGTTTTAACCAAATTTCATGTGCCGTATTTAAGGTGAACACTTGGTTAAACACATCCATGCTAAATAATTCAAACAAGCAATTCTTAGCTCTAGCATTAAAATGCATTTATTTTTCATCACTCTTTGTAGGTTTTTCGGGATTCTTGATGGGTTTCATCCCGTCACGAGTGACTCTCCATACATCCAAATCAACCGCCTCAAGGTGGCAAGCCATTCTAGCTTTATAGTATGGGAAGTTAGTGCTGTCAAATTGTGGAGGCCTAGCGGTATCCATCCCAACCACTCTACAATAGCGTCGGCTCAACGGCGGTTAAGCCAAAGGTCCAAATATGAGCCAACCAGCTCTGATACCACTTGTAGGACACGTGGACGCCTGAGGGGGGGGGGGGGTGAATTAGGCAACTTAAAAATCTAACTCTAAACTGTGGCCTCTTTTTCTACCTCTGGCAAAACCTATGCAAAAGATAATCTATCTAGATGTGCACCTACGGTTTTGCTAGTGTGTTGCTATCTCTACCGCAAATGATAATAAAATGATCAATGTAAATGCAGAAGCTTAAAGAGCAAGGTAGAGATATGCAAACTCCCGTCGACGACTTTGGTATTTTTACCGAGGTATCGAGAAGCGCGCAAGCTTCCCCCTAGTTCTCGTTGGAGCCCCTCGCAAGGAATCCCTCGCAAGGGCCAAGCTCCTGGTCGGGTAACTCCGTGGATAGCCTTGGGCCTTCCCCACGCGCAAGTGGGTCTCCAATGTGCCTTCCGGCAAGCCTCTCCTGGATGCTCCCCGCCGTCTTCACTATCAAGCTTCCGGCCGAAACGCCGCGGGCCTTGTTCCCTTTGGTACACGGTGGCGGCCGCACCACAAACGCGTTTGGTGCGATCTCGCAAGACTTCAAGCCCCTCCGATGTACAACTCTTGTGCTCGCAAGCACGGGGTGGCAAGAGGTATGCAAACCTCACTAAACACTAGGCATACACCTAGAGCAATCGCATAAGCGGTGGTCTAATCAACCTAAGCACTTCGCAAAGCACCTACGCTAATCACCTGATGAAACACTAAGCACTTAGCAAGTGGAGATCACTAAAATGGTGTATCAACACCCTTGGTATGTTCCCTCAGCTCCACTCTCCTCAAATGGCCGGTTGGGAGTTGTATTTATAAGCCCCACTAAGAAAGTAGCCGTTGGGGTCGAACTCCCGCAATTCTGCTACTGACCAGACACTGAGATCATCCTGACTGGACGCGTCCGGTCGTCCCGACCATTGCAGCCGCGAACTACCGATCGGACGCTGCCAGCGTCCGGTCGCCTGCCACCGGACGCGTCCGGTCGCAGTTTTGCGCGCCTGGAACCTCTCTGTACTCGATCGGACACTGTGTTTCTGCGTCCGGTCGGTTGCCGCCAGCGTCCGGTCCTCGCGTCCGGTCGCCTGTCTGCCGAGCCACCGGTCCAGCGTCCGGTCACGCTTTCAGCGTCCGGTCCAGCGTCCGGTCGCCTCTGCGAGCTCGTTTCTTCACGATCTTGCGTACGGCTTGGTTCCTATCTTCGTGCTTGGACTTTGCTTGATATCTTGGGTCTTCACTTGTGCTTCTAATGTCTTGCTTGAGGTGTTGATCATCGGATCATCACATCGCCTTCGTCCAAGTCACGTCTTGCACCCTATTGGACTACAAAACAAACACTTGCAAATTCATTAGTCCAATTTGGTTATGTTGGTCATCAAACACCAAAATCCAAAGTAAATGGGCCAAGGGTCCATTTTCCTTATAGCAGTGAGCCACCAGGAGAAGCTTATTGATATTCAACAGAAGAATGATTTGTCTGTTCTAGTTGCGTACGGTCACGAAATAATTATGTTACTAAAGTGCATTATAGTTTTAGTTTGTTTAGTGATAGTTGGGATTGCTTACGTTGTAGCCAGGCTTAGTTAATTAATCAACCGTGTGTGTGTCATCTATGTTGTGTAATAAAATACTTAATTATGTTCAAGGTTTTCATAATTTGTCGTGTAATGCAGATTATGTCACGCCATTGGATGTACAATGCCGATCGCCGCTCCCAAGACTTTATTGAGGGCGTGCACTATTTCTTAGGTGTGGCTGAGGCAAATAAGCGGGATGGTTTCAAGTGCTGTCCATGTGCCATATGTAAGAATTTAAAGGAATATTCAAGCTCAATGAGTCTTCATTCACATTTGCTTAAGTCAGGTTTCATGTCAAACTATATATGTTGGACTAAGCATGGAGAAAGCGAGGTCATGATGGAAGAAGGTGAAGGAGAAGATTTAGACATTGATGACATTATTGCTCAGTATGGTGCCTTTGATGATACTACAATGGGGAGAGATGAAGAAGGGGGTAGCGGCAGAAGATGATCTCGGTGATGCTCTTGGCGATGCCATTCGTGATGCACAACAAGAATGCGAAAGTGAAAAAGAGAAAGTTAAGTTCGAGCGCATGCTTGAGGATCATAGGAAGTTGCTATACCCGACGGCCGAAGAGGGGCAAAAAAAGCTGGGTACAACATTGGAATTGCTACAGTGGAAGGCAAAGAATGGTGTATCCGACAAGGCATTTAGGAATTTATTGAACCTCATAAAGAAGATGCTTCCGAAGCCAAATGAATTGCCCACCACTACGTACGAAGCAAAAAAGGTTGTCTGCCCTTTGGGATTAAAAATCCAGAAGATACATGCATGTCCTAATGACTGCATCCTCTACCATGGCAATGAATACGAGAATTTAGATGAATGCCCAGTATGTAAAGCAGCGCGGTATAAGATCAGGCACAATGATCCTGGTGACGTCGAGGGTGAACAATGCTCCTATAATACCATGCTTAAAACATTTGTTCAGAAATAAAGACCATGCAAAGTTGTTGCGGTGGCATAAAGAAGAATGTAAAGTAGACAATATGCTGAGACACCCAGCTGATGGGTCCCAGTGGAGAGCAATAGACAGGGAATTTCTAGAGTTTGCAAATGAGGCTAGAAACTTAAGGTTCGCCTTAAGTATAGATGGTATGAATCCTTTTGGGGAGCAAAGCACTAGTCATAGTACTTGGCTAGTTACTCTATGTATCTACAACCTTCCTCCATGGTTATGCATGAAGTGGAAGTTCATTATGATGCCGATCCTCATCCAAGGTCCGAGGCAACCTGGCAACGACATTGATGTCTATCTGAAGCCATTAGTTGAAGAACTTCTAGTTTTATGGCACAAAACAGGTGTACGTGTCTGGGATGAGTACAAACAAGAACACTTTGACCTACGAGCAATGTTGTTCGTAACAATCAATGATTGGCCTGCTTTAAGTAATCTTTCAGGTCAGACAAACAAAGGATATAATGCATGCACACATTGTTTTGATGACCTTGACAGTATATATTTGAAAAGATGTCGAAAGGTCGTGTACCTTGGCCATCGTCAATTCCTTCCTTTGAATCACCAAGTAAGAAAGAAAGGTAAGCATTTTAAAGGTAAGCCAGACCACCGGAAGAAGCCTCATAACCGAACCAGGGAAGATGTACTCGCAATGGTCAAGGATGTGAAAGTAGTATTTGGAAAGGGACAAGGCAGCGAATCTGTTCCCAAAGATGCTAAGGGACACGCACCCATGTGGAAGAAGAAGTCCATCTTTTGGGAGCTACCCTATTGGCAAGTCCTAGAGGTCCGTAACGCAATCGACGTGATGCACCTGACAAAGAATCTTTGTGTGAACCTGTTAGGATTCATGGGTGTGTATGGGAAGCCAAAGGATTCACTTGAAGCACGCCAGGACTTGCAGGGCATGAAAGAACGAGACAACCTTCATCCAGAGAAGACAGATGATGGATGTCATTACTTAAGTCCTGCTAGCTACACGCTTAGCAAAGAAGAGAGGGACAGCATGTTCGAATGTCTAAGCAACATCAAGGTCCCATCGGGATTCTCCTCTAATATAAAGGGTATAATAAATGTGCCAGAGAAGAAATTCCTAAACTTAAAGTCCCACAACTGCCACGTGCTTATGACGCAATTGCTTCTAGTTGCTTTAAGAGGAATTCTACCTCCACATGTACGTCTAGCCACCGTGAAGCTATGTGCATTCCTCAATGTAATTTCTCAGAAGGCAATCAATCTAGTGGAACTAGCTACTCTACAGAATGATGTGGTTCAATGTCTTGTCAGCTTTGAGTTGGTGTTCCCTCCATCCTTCTTTAATATCATGGCACACCTTCTAGTTCATTTGGTGAAGGAGATTAGTATTCTTGGACCTGTGTTCTTACATAATATGTTCCCCTTCGAGAGGTTTATGGAAGTCTTGAAGAAATATGTGAAAGTCCGTTCTAAGCCTGAAGGAAGCATCGCCCAGGGCTATGGAACAGAGGAGGTCATTGAGTTCTGTGTTGACTTTATTCCTGACCTTGCCCCGATTGGCGTTCCCGAATCGCGACACGAGGGGAGACTCAGTGGTAAAGGAACTTTAGGGAAGAAAATATATATTGGCATGGAAGATGATTATTTCAATAAAGCACACTACACAGTTCTTCAAAACTCATCATTGGTGCATCCGTACATCGAGATACATAAGGAGTTCTTACGATCTAAGTTTCTAGGGAAGACTGAAGCTTGGATTAGGCGTCAGCACATGGAAAGTTTTAGTGGTTGGTTGCGAAAAGAATGTCAAGGCGATAACAATATTGATGAGCAACTGTATTTGTTGGCTAGGCAACCATCATGGCATATCCTCACGTACCAAGGGTACAAGATAAATGGGAATATATTTTACACAGTTGTCCAAGATAAAAGGAGCACCAATCAAAATAGTGGTGTTCGCATAGATGGCACAGATCCAAATGGGAATATACAAACATATTATGGCCGCATAGAAGATATATGGGAACTAGACTACGCACCTAATTTTAAAGTCCCTTTGTTCCGGTGCCAATGGGTGAAGCTGACCGGAGGAGGGGTTACAGTCGACAAAGAGTATGGAATGACAATAGTGGACCTCAACAATATTGCATACAAAGACGAACCATTCGTCCTTGCTGCCGATGTGAGTCAGATGTTCTATGTGAAAGACATGTCTACAAAATCAAAGAGAGGAAAAAACGAAGACATCAACTCAATGATTAATGAGCCAAAGCGCCACATAGTTCTTTCTAGGAAAATAAATATAGTGGGAATTGAAGACAAGTCAGACATGTCAGAAGATTATGAAAGAAATGTCCGAATTCCATCCTTCATAGTGAAGAAAGATCCAAGCATCATGTTAAATGATGAAGACACTCCATGGTTACGACAAGATCATAACCAAGGGTCATACGTCAAGAAAAAATTCACTGTTGTGCCCGCATGATACAATGATGCACTGTTGTGACATAGTTTTAGAAAGTCTATATAAGATTCAAGAATTTGTGACTAGTGTTTGATAAAACTTTCTCAAATGAGAAAATGAGATATGTAACAATTGTAGATCTTGCTAAGATGATCAAACTTGGTATTCAGAGTTTTTTCATCTGAGGTCATTTAGTGTCTCATTTGAGCAAGTTTGACCAAGTCAAATTTGGTCAAATGAAAAAACAACACTTTGACTCTAGTATTATGAACTCTAAATAACTTCAAATTGAAAAGTTTTGAATACCAAGTTTGTTAAAATCATCAAGATCTACAATTGTTGTTTTGGTCAACTTTCTATTTGAGATAGTTTGGACGGTTCAAATTTGTGATTTTTAAATTTCGACGCCTACAAAATAGTTTTCGGAACCCTAGATTGTCTCAAATTGAAAAGTTTTGAATACCAAGTTTGTTCAGCTCATCAAGATCTACAATCCTTATATAGGCCATTTTTTCATTTGAGAAAGTTTGAATGAAATGTAGTTTAAATTTCACAAGTGTGTGACATAGTTTTAGAAAGTCTATATGAGATTCAAGAATTTATGACTAGTGTTTGATAAAACTTTCTCAAATGGGAAAATGAGCTATGTAACAATTGTAGATCTTGCTGAGATGATCAAACTTGGTATTCAGAGTTTTTTCATCTGAGGTCATTTAGTGTCTCATTTGAGCAAGTTTGATCAAGTCAAATTTGGTCAAATGAAAAAAACAACACTTTGACGGGCTGCAAAAATTTCAGGCCTTCAGTCCTGGCCCAGGCCAGGAACCGGGACTAAAGGGTGGGCGGAATTGCCCGCCCAAAAATACCTTTAGTCCCGACTGGTAACACCAACCGGGACTAAAGATCCTTTAGTCCCGGCTGGTAAGCCGAGCCGGGACTAAAGGGTTGGACCTTTAGTCCCGGTTCGGCTTACCAGCCGGGACTAAAGGATCTTTAGTCCCGGTTGGTGTTACCAGCCGAGACTAAAGGGTCCCGGCCTATATATATCGAACGATTCCTCTGTTCATCTTCTACTTTTCGATCTAACATCGATCTCGTCGTCTCTGCCGAGCTCTGCCGCGCCGCCGTCGTCGTCTACCCCCGCCCGGCCTCGTCGTCGAGCCCCGCCCGGCGGCCGTCGAGATCATCTCCGCCGTACGTCGTCCTCACGCGGCTCAGCTAGGCCCCGTGGCCGACCAGCACGCCTGGCCGCCATGGCGCCCCTAGCCTGTTGCTAGCTATAGCGCCCGGCCATATTTTTTAGATACTTTTTAGATAGTTTTTTAGATAGTTTTTTAGGTAGTGTTTGATATATATGTTAGATTAAAATGTATTAAAATTTAATTAGTAGTTTATTCTTAGTTTTTTAGATAGTTTTTGATATATGTTAATTAGATTTAAATGTATTAAAATTTAATTAGTACTTTATTTAGATAGTTTTTTTAGAAAGTTTTTTATTATAGTTTTTGATATATTTAGTAATTATTATTCTATCTCTCTCTATATATGTGTTAGATTTAATTTTGATTTAGTAATTCTATCTATGTATATATGTTAGGTTTAATTAGATTTAGTAATTAATTCTATCTAGAGATTCTATATGTATACATATATATGTACTTAATTATTTCTATGTGTATATATACATGTACTTAATTATTTCCATATGTTGAGAGAGAGAGAAAATTGTATCTAGAGAGACATTCTATGTGTTATCACATGCATATCTAGAGATATATACATATGCACTTATTCTATGTGTTGAGAGAGAGAGAAAATTGTATCATTCTATGTGTATATATACATGTACTTATTTCCATGTTTTTGGATCGAAAGTGTTTTTTTATTCGATTCCAAAGCCTATACCTTATTATTGTTTATCCTTATGAAATATTATGTGTTATTATATTTAATTGGATTTAGTAATTCTATATGTGTTATCACATGTACTTATGTTATGTGCCATAGTAATTCTATCTATGTGTTATCTTGAAGATACAAATGGCTGCTCCGGATGATAACTTGAATGATGACATAATGGCGAATATTATCAACGCCGGCACCAATGTGGATGTAGATGACACGAGTCAGTACTTTGCTGATTATGAGGATATCCTGAATATGTCGGTGGTTGAAGATCAACAAATTGTCGCACAAGAAAATACTGGCAAGGTATATTCGATTATCTATCATCTCTTATAGATGCATGCGTACGTATATTTGTTGTTAATCGTTGTGTTTCTACTCATGTAGCCGGTCTCTGGATCTACATCAACCACCAGCAAGAGTAGAAAAGTCCGAGGGCCAAAAAAGCCATTAGAGGGCCGTTTCATAATATCAGAATTCGACACCGACATCGGCAAACCATTGGGACCACATGCTCAGACATATGTCAATCAATGTGGGTTCATTATAAGGGATAGGATCCCAATTAGTGCTTGTGAATGGAAGCAGAAGATATCCGCTCCTAATGTTAGTTTTGTATCTGATCGTGACAAGAACCTAGCTTGGAGAGATATCACTCAGCATTTCACATTACAAGCAGATGATGCTTTGAAGGAGCTAGTGAGGAATTGGACAATGAAGAAGATGGCAACATTGTTCCAGAGTTGGAAGAAGACATTGTATAAAAAGTTTATCTTGAAGAATGAAACGCCGAATTTCAATGCTAAGGCGTTTGTCAAGTTGGAGTCCCATTGGGATGACTTCGTACAATACAAGACATCTCAAGAGAGTGAGGAACGTGTGATGAGGAATCAGCAGAATGCCCGACGGAAGCAATACCATCATCGCATGGGATCAGGTGGTTATAGAAGTGCTATTCCCAAGTGGCAGAACCTAGAAGCAGAGATTACTGCCAAGGGAATCATACCTAAAACAATAGAGAAGAACTGGCCTCAACGCGCGAAGAATTGGTTCTACGCTCATGGGGGAAGCCTAGACCCAGACACTGGCAAGCTAATTTTAGGCCAAAAAAATGAGAGAGCAACACAGAGACTAGCTTGTGCTAGGGAAGAAGCTGATAGTGGTGTTTTCAAGCCCAACAGAGAAAAGGATGAATTGACATATACCCTAGAGAATTCCGAACACGGTGGTCGAACAAGAGGCTATGGGGCGGTTCCATGGCTACAAGCATTCCCAACAGACAGGGATACCTACAGAAGCCGCCAGAGAAAGAAGGATGAGGAGGCAGACCGAATCCGTGTATTGGAGCAATTTGTTAATGAGTCACGACAAGCATTGCTTGAATCACGTGAACGAGAAAATTCTCTTGAGGCAAGAATGCAGGAGATCAAGAGGCAAGTGCAGCTAGCAATGAGTCAAATGCAATCGCAATCAATACCGGGAGTCACCATTAGCCCCGTTGGTCAGATGAAAAACAGTTGTGCTTCCACGGAGCTGCCAGTTATTCAAGGTGACACTGGGTTGCGCTTCCCTGTTGATGACATTACCGAGACTCTAACAACATGTGAGCTGCACATTCCAGATGGTAATAATGCATCAATCATGGTGGCTGTCGGGGTTGTATCTCCAATAGACCGAACGAAGACACCAAGAATCCATGGGTTAGTTATTCAACCTAGATATGCTAGCGTCTCGGTCGATAGAGTGCTCAAAGGTTACAGCAATGTTCCTCTTGACATTGAAGACGGTGATGGGGAGAAGACACTAGGAGAAGTAGAGAAGACATTTATTCAATGGCGCAAACGCTTCATCATCATTCCTAGGGCGCCACCGCTTCCCCTACCTCACCCTAGGTACGAATGAAAGTGAATGAAATATTATTTTCCATTAATTTTATATTGGCTTCAAAAATAATTGACCCACAACTTGTTTTTGTAGCAGGGTCTCCCCCCAGCCTAGCCCAATCATTCATTCCCCATCTCATCACAGCGTCACGGGGGGCGAGACGACTTCATCCCCACGGCGATCTCCAACTCCTACACTGGCCCCATCGCCTCCACAACGATCTCCAACTCCTACACCGGCCCCACCGCCTCCACAATGATCTCCAATGCCTCCACGCCGGACTCCAACACTGGCCTCATCGCCTCCACGCTGGTCTCCAACACCGCCCCACCCCCTCCACAGCGACGCACTACAAAGATGTCTAAGGTTCCGGCGGCAAAGAAGACCCCAAAAAAAGAGTTATTTCTCAAGAAATACTTCCTAAAAAGACTGATGAGCAAATAGCAGCTGAAGAAGACAAAAAAGTGAAAGATTTTTTATAGATATCCAAAAGCAGAGACAAGCGAAGCTTAAGGAGAAGTCGTACTTTTACATACCACGAGATCAGCTGAGGCAGAAGGTCGAAGCTCACAAGAAAAAGATGCTTGAAGTTCGTAAGCCTCCGCCGCTATCAGACTATGACCGCTCCCTCGTGAAGTCACATGATGCACATAAGAAAAGGAAAAGAGCATCAAGGAAAGATGTCCCACAGCTCGGACAACAGAAGCAACCAATGCAAAATCTTGTTGTTGCTAATGAATATGGTTCCAACATAGAAGTCTATCGACCAGACAACTCTGGAGAAGTGTCGGTTCAAGACCTTAATACTTTTTTGAACAAACTGGTTTAACCTTGGATCAAGTGACGGGCAAAGCTCCAATCCAGAACCTAAAAGTTGATATCTGGAAGACTTATAAATTTGGCAAAAGTCTATACAACCCTACGGCTCTAAATGAATTGGGTACACAAATGTACTTGCTCAACAAGTGGTACATGTAGGCATGTGGCAGGGGTGAGCAGTGGATCTTTGTCAGATTTAGAGACCATCATTACTTTCATGGAGATGACATCTTACATATTAGTTTTGAAGAATTGCATCAACTATACCACTTGGACGCTCTGGACAAATCAATCATTAGCTCCTTTTGTTTGTAAGTGATTCTTACTTTTATTTAATAAACTCACTTCCATACGTACGTGTATATAATTATCCTCACATGTAACTTATATTTATATACAGATTCCAGATGTCAGAGCTCCAAAGAATACAAGACACCAGTGTTGGCTTCATTGATCCTTATATCATATTCAAAACCGATATTATTGTCAAGGAGCACTGGGTATCTGAAGCACAGACGAATATCATGAAGTTCTTCGTGAAGCAGCATGACAAAACAACAATACTTTTCCCGTACAACTTTGAGTAAGTGTTAATAATAATGTAGTCTACACATTTTATGTAATATCAATACAACTTATATGCATGTACGTGTGTGTATAAACCAATGCAGGTTTCACTGGATACTCATTGTCATTGAGTTAAACTCAAGTCAATTAGTAATCTTGGACTCATTGAGAAAAGAGCAAGCACTATACCAAGATATGATAGACATTATCCAGGGGTAATTTCGATCTCTCGCGCATAACTATTATTGAATAGACTTTGCCATAATTTATTAACGATCGTACATTATTGGTCGCACAGGGTTTAGAAAGAGTTTATTCGGCAACACCGCAAGGATTGCAAGGCACCACTTAATGTAGTTGAAATACCAGTAAGTTGTACTATATATACTTCCCCACGTGTTTAATTACTATATCGTACTTCAATTTACGTGTGAGATGATGAGAATAATCTTCTTCTCGTACAGTGGTGTTTGCGGCAGGAACCAGGTAATAACTTGTGTGGATACTACGTTTGTGAATTTATCACTGCACACATAAGAAGAACTCCTGAAGATGTCCTCAGAGTACGTATATATCAATTTTTATTTATTTTTAAATGAATATATATATATATATATGTATTAATACTTTTCCTTTTATTTCAAATGCAAGACTGAATGGTTGAAACGAAGGGTCATGCAAAAAGACCATCTGAAAGCAGTTCAAGAGTCAATAGCAGGATATCTTCTAGAAAAAGTGCTAAATCCCAACAGCGAGTTCTACTTTGATCCTAAGGAACCAATGATATAAATTAAATGTTTATTGATATCGTTATTTTTGAGAACAAGATTATGAAAGTGTTGTATACATACATATATATCTATAATATATATAGTTTCATACTTTATTCGAATATAATAATGCTCGAGACGAGAATTAGATGTAATTATATGCGTGCGTGTATTTATATTAGCAGCATAGAATATGTACATAAAAACATATTATATATTAAACAAATATGTGTAACTGAACTGAAAACAAATTAAACAAAAAAAGAAAAAGAAAAGGAACCTTTAGTCCCGGTTGGGGTTACCAACCAGGACTAAAGGGTGCGGCCACGTTTGCTCGGCTGGAGGGCCTTTAGTCCCGGTTGGTAACACCAACCGGGACTAAAGGTCCCTCTTTAGTCCTGGCTCGATGACCCGGGACTGAAGGTTCCACCTTTAGTCCCGAGATCGTTGTCCTGGCGCGGTAACTAGGACTAAAGGCCGTTACCACCCGGGACAACAAGTCCATCCTGTAGTAGTGTGATGAATTGGCCATGAGCGAGAGAGTGCCAAAGTAAGAACTGCCCGAATGGTTGCTGGCTTGACCATAGGACTCAAAGTTTCATCATAATCAATACCCGGACGCTGTGTGAAACCGTGCAAGACCCACCGAGCCTTGTAGCGGTCAAGAGAGCCATCTGACTTGAACTTGTGACAAAACACCCATTTTCCTGTATCAAGATTGACACCGCGTGGTCGAGGCACCAGGGCCCAGGTGTGATTGGCTTGCAGGGCATCAAACACTGCTTGCATAGCAAGGCGCCACGTAGGGTTCGACAGAGCGGTGCAGACAGAGGTGGGCACCGGAGAGAGAGCCGACGTGTGCAGGTTCAGGCGGTCAACGGGATGGCGAACACCATCCTTGCCACATGTGCGCATGCTGTGCGCATTGGTGATAGGGATGATCGTCTAGGGCGCCGTGGCGGCGGTGCGGCCGGTGGGGATACTGGCGGCACTGGCAGTGACCTGGGACGGGGCATCCACAGGGGCAGCAGCACTGGTCTGCCCGCCTGAGAAGGCGCCGCTGGGAGCGCCCGTGGCTGGCGCCTGAGGCACGCGGCCACCGCTGCCTGGGCTCCCCGGGGCGGCAGCCATGCCGCTAGGAAGATGGGTACCTGCATGCACAACTCTTGACCCACTGGGTGAAGAGGAATCATCAGCGTCATCCAAAAAATCAAGTGTGGTGGGATCCTGGGGTGAAGTGGACATATCGGCGAAGGGAAATACCGTCTCATCAAAGACAACATGACGAGAGACGATGATCCGGTTAGAGTGAAGGTCAAGACACCGATAGCCCTTATGATCGGTGGAATACCCCAGGAAGACACACAGGGAGGAACGTGGTGATAATTTATGTGGAGCTGTGGATGATAGGTTTGGATAGCAAGCGTAGCCGAAAACACGAAGGTGGGTGTAAGAGGGCTGTGTGCCATATAAGGCGAAGTAGGGTGTTTGGCCGTCTAAGGTTTTTGTGGGGTGGCAGTTGAGGAGATAAGTGGCAGTGTGTAAGGAATCCGCCCAATAAACCAGAGGAAGACTGGCCTGGAACAGGAGGGAGCGCACACTGTTATTAATTGTGCGAAGAGTGCGCTCAGCCCGCCCATTTTGCTGAGAGGTGTATGGACACGACATCCTAAGGACGACACCGTGGGTGAGGAAGAACGTGCGGGCCGAGGAATGGTCAAATTTGCGGCCGTTGTCGCACTGAACTGCCTTGATGGAGGAGTCGAACTGCGTGCGCACATACGAGAAAAAATGAATGAGAATGCTAAATGTGTCGGACTTGAGGCGTAAAGGAAACGTCCAGCTGTAGTGAGTGCAATCATCTAGAATGACAAGATAATATTTATAGCCCGACACACCAACAACTGGGGATGTCCAAAGATCGCAATGTATTAAATCAAATGGGCGAAGCGCGCGAGAATTCGACATGCTAAAAGGGAGGCGCACATGGCATTCACGCTGCTCGCGCGCTTCGCGGGCCAGGCATTCGGCGTCGGTCTCTGCCATTGGGTGTGGATCGGGAGCCGGCGAGGATCAGTGGTGGCTGCGAATCGGGCGCCTGCGAGGAGGACTCGGCGAGGCAGGTGGGGGCGCACGGCGCTGTCGCGCACGTGCATGGTGAGGTGGCCGGCGAGCGGAGGTTGCCCAGCGACGGCATGAGCCAGTCGATCGTGAGGATCGGCGGCTAGGGTTAGGTTATGCGGAAGCGAGAGGCCGCGGGAGCGAACCGTCTCATGCTACCATGAAGAGATATGAGTTGGGGAATACTAGATGATATTGATCAGGCATAGTCAGTGCATACATATAGGCTAGGTGGGGAGCCTTGATAGGCAGGCCCACGAGCCCGATTACATTCCAACAAGTTCATTCAGTCTAGCTAACATGCTTAGTTCTTGCCTATCTATTGCAAAATTTCTCACAAAATTTTGTTTGTCCAGCTGATTGATGTAGTTAAAGAGTTATCTGGACGAATAGAGGTGATGGAGAAGAAGCAGGTCTCTTCTTTATGCTATAACCTCATGAAATGCCTTGCATCTGTTATACTGAGCCATGCAATCTTAAATTTATGGAAATGTTATATGCCAACCCCCCCCCCCCAGAAATTACACTTTGAATAGATGTGTTGATAACTTAGCATGACAATGTAGGAACCAAGAAAATAAAGCAAGTGATATTATGTTGAGTAAATCTTTGTATATTATTATACTGATACTAAACTGCATGTGTGTAGGATTGGGATAGCTAAATTTTGCACTCTAGAATGGCTAAATTTGTTATGTGGCACTAACAGGGAGAATCCATATGATGCTTGTAGTGTTTTTGGTTCACGGCTACCTAAAGAAATGGAAGAAGCAAGGCAGGATGAAATGAAAAGATTTTTCCATTATGCTTCTAAATCAGTCTCGCATCTGCTTAGTTTCTAATCAATCTTTCAGCTAGGATCTTCTATGATCGATTGTTCAACTTCTGTAGTCCACTATTTCAATATGGAAGTAGAGAAAAAGGATGCAATCCCAAAGTCCAGGAAAAACATCTCATTTCCTGGCAAAAAAGTTTTGGTGGTTAAATCTAACTTATGTTCAAAATGCAGGCTTGGTCCAACAAAGAAGTCAAACATTTACAAGGGGTGAATGAGAGGTTACTGAAAAGAATTGTTGAACTAAAGGGAACAGTTAAGACATTGAATTCTAAAATAGATCCTTTGACCCTAGATGATTCACTTAACCAGTTTGTAGAACAATATTTGGGTTCAGAAGATGTCATTTATCTAGTTGGTGGTTTTGATGGCTTCTCATTTTTGCCATCACTAGACTCTTTTTCCCCTTCATTGGACGTACTAACACCCCTCAAACCAATGGCTATTGGCAAGTCATATACCTCAACTGTTGCACTACAGGGCAAGATATTTGTTCTTGGTGGTGGTGATGGTGCTTGCTGGTTTGATATAGGTTACTACTTGGCTTCTAAGTTTAGTTCCCTCTTGAGCTCTCGTATTTCAATCGCTGTCCTGATTCTGCATTTATCTTTTGGATGAAGTTGACTGTTATGACCAAAGCTGTGATGATTGGTCCACATGCCCATCGTTGACTCGTGATAAGGGGAGCCTTGCTGGGGTTAGTGTCAATGGGAGAATCTATGCATTCGGTGGTGGAGATGGAACTGAGTGTTTTCCTGATGTTGAGATGTTTGATCCTACACATGGAAAGTGAATAAAGAATCAACCTATGCTTGAAAAGGTATCGATTTCTACCATTCATTTGTTCTAGAATCTGAAA
The DNA here is from genome assembly GCF_019320115.1 of Miscanthus floridulus. NCBI lineage: Eukaryota > Viridiplantae > Streptophyta > Magnoliopsida > Poales > Poaceae > Miscanthus > Miscanthus floridulus. The sequence goes on from NC_089589.1 coordinate 1,161,912, forward strand.
ACTTTTCTTCTCATACATTACTGAAGCACATAGTAGAACATGCATAAATTTGCCTAAAACATGAGCAGCTTGGGAAAATAATAGCCATTTACTCATGGAAAACTGTGTAATTCTGCAGTGAAGAAAAACAGTTCCTGATTCCATTTCAATTTGATGTACTGTCCTTTTTGGGAAAATATTTGCTTCTGATAGCTTGACTGACTTTGTCACACTGTTCTTCAGCGCTTTGCTCTAGCTGGTGTAGCACTAAATGGTGTGATTTATGCCGTCGGTGGCTTCAATGGTGTTCAATATCTGAGGTGCTGTACTTTTCCTGCCTGTATTTAGTACCTGATTGGTTTAGTTTTGATCTGGTGGAAATACAACAGCTCATAAAACCTCCAAACATCTCAAAACAGTTAGTTAAACCTCATGTGGTGGCCTATGGTTTAGTGCAAATCTGAATCAACAACAACAACAACAAAGCCTTTAAGTCCCAAACAAGTTGGGGTAGACTAGAGTTGAAACCCAGCAGAAGCAATCAAGGTTCAGACACGTGAATAGCTGTTTTCCAAGCACTCCTATCTAAGGCTAAGTCTTTGGGTATATTCCATCCTTTCAAGTCTCCTTTTATTGCCTCTACCCAAGTCAACTTCGGTCTTCCTCCGCCTCTCTTCACGTTACTATCCTGGCTTAGAATTTCACTACGCACCGGTGTCTCTGAAGGTCTCCGTTGGACATGTCCAAACCATCTCACCTGGTGTTGGACAAGCTTTTCTTCAATTGGTGCTACCCCTAATCTATCACGTATATCATCATTCCGAATTCGATCCCTTCTTGTATGACCGCAAATCCAACGCATCATACGCATTTTCGCGACACTTATCTATTGAACATGTCGTCTTTTCGTAGGCCAATATTCTGCACCATACAACATAGCAGGTCTAATCGCCGTCCTATAAAACTTGCCTTTTAGCTTCTGTGGTACCCTTTTGTCACATAGGACACCAGATACTTGGCGCCACTTCATCCACCCTGCTTTGATTCTATGGCTAACAACTTCATCAATATCCCCGTCTCTCTATAGCATTGATCCTAAATATCGAAAGGTATCCTTTCTAGGCACTACTTGACCTATCAAATTAATATCTTTCTCCTCCTGAGTAGTAGTGCCAAAGTCACATCTCATATACTCAGTTTTAGTTCTACTGAGTCTAAAACCTTTGGACTCCAAAGTCTCCCGCCATAATTTCAGTTTCTAATTCACTCATGTCCGGCTTTCATCAACTAGCACTACATCGTCCGTGAAAAGCATACACCAAGGGATGTCCCCTTGTATGTCCCTTATGACCTCATCCATCACTAAGGCAAACAGATAAGGGCTCAAAGCTGACCCTTGATGTAGTCCTATCCTAATCGGGAAGTCATCTGTGTTAGTGCAAATCTGAATAAACTGAATTATTTCATAAATGCTCATTTGTCTATTCTCTATTGCTATAATGGCGGTGATATTTGAAGTGAGAGGAACACAAGAAAACTCTTGTGCTAACTTTCTGATGTGTATTGGCAGCTCTGCTGAAAGACTTGATCCTCGGGAGCCTAACTGAAAAATGCTGCCAAAGATGAGTGGAGGAAGGGGCTGTCATACACTTACAGTGCTTAAGGAGAAGATGCAAGTCACGTAACTCTTTCTTTTTATAAGATATGTAGGATGTTTCTTTTGAAAAATATGCTATATAATGTGTGCCCAGCAAATGAAAGGGGGGGGGGGGGGCGTGCATCAGGGTGTATACTATCCTTTGTTGATGTAATTTGCCTTTGTATTTTGTTCCAGATTCTCGATTGGTGGATACGACACAAGGGCTAAAGCAATGGTGGCAACTGTTGAGGTGTATGAGCCAAGGATGCCATCATGGGTGATGGTTGAACCCATGAACTACACCAGAGGATACCATTCTTCAGCTGTGCTCGGTGGCTCAATATTCACCTTTGGCGGGGTGAAAGGTGAAGCAGATACAATCTTGGATGTGGTAAGTAGCAACGCTAAATGACAAATTTCTTATGGTGTCCATCTGGCTGTCAGTAACTCAACTAAGCTGGAACCAAAACTCATAGATCCAAAATCATGTATATAGCTGCCAGGGTTTGATAGTGAGGCAGTCACTGAACTGCTATGTGTCAAGGGTCTGCCTGCATCAACTGCATATATTGAGTCTTGGCATGAAAGTGTACTGCATTTAAGTTGAGCACATATTCTTAGATCCTTAAGCACTTGTTTTTATTATTTTGCTTTCCTGTCCCTACTACATATACAATTTTGTTATCATGTCAGTGTCTAGTGCATTTTATCTGAACAAGTGAACATGAATTCTTTGGTTTCCTCAAGTAGCCTGTTTTGGTCGCTGTCATTTTTTTTCTGCATAATAATTGTCAAGTACGTGTCGTGGCTAACATTTAAACATTGGTGTCATGGCGATTTGTGAGGTGGAACGCTACAAGGAAGGGTGTGGCTCGGTGACAACGGGGTTGAAGTCAATTGGCAGGAGATGCTACTGCTCAGCAATTGTTCTCTGAATGTAACTGCCTACAAAAGTATTGATATGGCGAGATAGTGTTACTTCTGAAAACCAAGTGAGAAGGAAACTGATATTAGGTAAAACTGAGGCGGCTCTTGAAGTCTTGCTTAGCCTGAACTGACGGCCAAGCGAGCAGGAAACGGATATATGTATTAGGTAAAACTTGGAAGGCTCTCGCTTAGCCTGAAGCCCTGAACTGACAGCAGTAGACATGATGGAGGCCTTCCTCCTCTTAGTTTCAAAATCGGAACTGTAAAACATTGAGTTGTTAGTGTTGTCTGTGTCGAATCTGTCGATGATGCAGCAACACAGGATGCCATGCATCATGCATGACAGAGTTGGTACTGAACTAGTGTAGAACGTGACTCCATTGATGAATATCCAGTAGCCCTGTGATGGCCATTTGATTTGGCTCTGTATGTTGAGCTTTGGCAAAGCAGCTTTGCTCTTTTGGTTCCAGCTAGTTACGACTAGAACTTACAGTTACTGAATAATGCGGTGGAATGCAGGATAAATGGAGATATTTACATATGAATACCCTGCTACTCCGGCCGGGACTGGCCCGCCCGGTTACAGAGTTGTGCCGTAACTGATGACACGGTAAATGAGATACAACAAAAACTAGCCGTCGGATCTACCATGAACTCTACACATCGAATACGGAATGCCCGTTCGCTCTAAAAACTTGCGGCCTTGTCATTCAGGAAACACCTTCTTCAGTTAACTGAAACTGCACGAGTCCATTCAGTTTCAGCCTGACACAGCTGCAGCACTGCTGCTGGTAGCTGCTTTGTGTTTGGGGCCGGTCATAACTGCATTCAGCGATCACTCACACCAAGGCAGGGAGCAGGCAGCTAGTACTGCACGCACCAGACGTGTCTCCGTCTCATCTTTGTCAGCCAAACGCCCGGCGGTCACAATGCAACATGTCTTGTGCGTGCATGCGCATCTGCTGCTTTCGTTGCGGAGGGGAGAGCCGTTTTGCTGCCCCCACTCACTCCCACGGTCCCACCTGCGCCTAGGAGTATATATATACGCGATGATCGGCAACCAGGCAGCCATTTCCATTGATGCATTGCATTGCTAATCAGTGGTAACCAAACCACGCCACCAGAACCACGATGCATCCTCATTTGCATGCTCCCTGCTGCATGCCTATCGGCCTCCTTCCATTGCCCATCAGAAACAGGTAATCATGCATCCCTCTCTCTCTTTAACTTTGCAGTTCTAAATTCTGATGAGCATGATCCACATACATGTCCCGACCTCCATTTACAGCTCTATATATGCCGTTGATTCAGTTTACATCATTTTAATCTTGCATTGTCGTCCAATTCCAGCCGTTGTATGCAACTGCCAAATCTCACCCCTAAATTTCTATATGGAAAAATGGTCAAGTGTAGGAGTGAAATTAATGGTTAAATAGCAAAAATGTTTTCCTCTCCCATCTTCTCGTTTATATTATATTTTATTATGAAAAAGAAATCTACAATACTTGAAGCTGCTGGTTGTGCGTTAGCAAAACAGAAATGTTCTCCATCCTCCCTCACATGTGTTTTGTTGTTGGATTGTAGACGACGCAGGCACGATGCAAGCGGAGAGAGGACTCAGTTCTTCGGTAATCCAGCACCTATCCCTCATGACCGTATGCTACATCTACATAGTCCTCTCATTGATGTAGAGATGTAACGTACGGTCATAGGTGTTGGGTGCTGTTGTGGCCGTTAAACACACCTTCAATCACCATGGCCGCCAGCCTCTTGTCTTGGAGAATAAATCTGGTATAAATACAGTTGTATGCTTTATTTATCTTAGACTAACAGATTCTATTAGTTTCGGTTTTATTACCTTGTTTTGCAGAGAGAGAGAGGTGCTCAGGATACACATGAAGTTACACTAAAGGGAGCAAAGGCAATTAGTTCTTGGTGCAATCGAACATGAGATGGAATTCAAATATGATGTTGCAAACAACTTCAAATGCCAAATTAGAAAAGAAGTTTTAGCTCATATACATGATCTATCAACTATGATTAGGCAAGTAGATACAAACACACTATGTTCCTGCCAGGTGCTAGCTAGATTGACATTTTGCCGGCGGGTGCCGGGCTATTGTTCTGTAATATTGTTGTACTATAATGTGTAACTTACTCATATAGACGGTCGTGCCTACCCGGCAGCTATCTTGTACGTGGCATGACTGAAAGTACAACGGATGCCATATTTTTCACAAGTCATCGTTTAATAATCTTGTAGCCCTTCAAATTAATATACAACATTCTTTTCGACTTATGTTTGATATATCACTTTGTACCCTCGTGGCAGAAATGAATTAGTTAGTCCTCACAAGCCAACCTAGATGCTGCTTATGACCGGGAGCAATAATAATGTGCCGACGTGATTCCTTCTCTAAATGTTGGAAAAGTAACAAATTTGACAGCTAGTTCTTCTATGCCTTAAAACCTGAAATGACATTTTCCCTAGAGAGAAGGGAGAATTATATTTAAACTTACATAGTACATCCCTAAATTATATATGAAAAAAATCTCATCTAAAATTAAAAACAATATCCTATTAAAGTTCTTCCATCCTCTCCATTTTGGTTGATGTAGCCAGTGTTCTAATAGATGTACAGTGCCACCATCTAACATTGAAGTCAGGGTACAAGACAATCCTCTTGCCGAATTCACCGAGCTGTGCGGATCGAAGCCGGCAGCCGCCCCCACGCGCTGAGCTTGAGCGGCGCCGGCCACCGCTGCTCTGCACTGGCCTGTCGCCGCCTACGCACGCGCAACCGTGGCCCCGCACCGGCCACCCCATGCACCCATTGCCCAGCCACTCGCAGCTCGCGCTGCCACCTCACTCGCCGTTGCTCACGAGGAGGGCATGGACATGATGCGTCCATCATGTCCTTCAGATGTGGCCGGGGCCACTCAACCTGCCACGTAGCACACTAACGTTGAGGATCAACACTCAGGACAAATAAAATTCGACCGGTGAACAACACGCCACCATTAGTGTTATCCTGAACGGTAAACAGTTGGTCACCTTCCGTTTAGCCCATTATTTAGGTATAAAACAGATGTTTAAACGAAAAAACGGTCGTTTAAACGGTCAAAACAACCGATTAAACAAAAACAATGTACCACCGTGTAGCGTTTAAACGGTGTGTAAACAGACTAAATGGCCGTTAGTGACAAGAAAGTATATATGCTCCTACCTCCGGTAGGCAACCAAACAACTTAGCTCATGTTACCTACATTAGCTAGGTCGTTATGTACGTAGCTGGCTGTGTAGGCTGGAGGATGCCCATGGTTGCTCCATGAGAATCGTCTTCACTATTTCTTTTCGGATGAGGGTATAAAAATAAGGAACAGATAAAAAATATACATTAAGTGAAAAAGATAAAATATTTTTTTACATCAGTCCTCCGTATCATACAAACATCCAACAATATGCCACTGCCCACTGCCTTCTTTACTACTCTTCAACTATTTCGCTCTCGGTTTGTGATAACGAAGGCAGAGGAGATGGCTCAGTGTTGTCGTTACTGCTCAAGGCACTGATGTTGATAGACTCAGATATTTGGAGATCGGTGGCCTGCGATAACGGCGAAGGTGGTGGTCCGGTGTTCATCTCGAGCTCTGTGGTCCGGGATTCGCCACCCTGCTGACCACCTGTTCCAAAGATCCGTTAAGTATCTGCCGAAGCCAACCTATGCCATACATTCGGGCGAGGAGTATTGATACTGCAAATGCAAACATTCATCTGTTAATAATAGAGTTTATTTCTTTTGCGGCAGCAAAAACATTTTGAAACCAAAACTTAGTGCATGCCATGGCCATTTTTTTTGGCACTTTTATTATGCTTAGTGAAGTTGAGGGTTTTAGCCACAGATTACTTACCGAAGGATATTACTACTAGACCCTCATTAGATATATGGACCCATGTACTGGTCCAACCGGCATCCATACTCCACCTGAGACAAAACACAAAATATCAAACATGAACACATTATTCATTTTTTCATTGCGATCAGGTTTCTATCTGAACTTACTTTTCTGATGTATGATGAGTGTCCCAGCCGACAAACATCATGCCGAAGTACATGGAGCCCGTAGCAAAGACAAAATGGAAAAAACCATACCCATATGGTATGTCATTTTCCGACTCTACCACATTTCTGAACTGCAATGTTTGAGGCATTTGCTATTTAAGTGGCACAACAAATTTCACATTTTTATTGATTTGATGTTTTTTTTTCAGTTGGAATGAACATATATACCTGTAAACATTTGTAGTCGGTGCCCGTCGAGAAAGCAGCTACAGCGATGCTGATTAGTTCAACAATAAAACTCTGCCAATATTGAAATCATATCTCGATGAAATATCACTATAGATAAGAACCATGACGGAATAAAGAATACTTACAATCATAGTCTTCCAATTTTCACCTGAACTAGCTTTTCCTTTCTTGTAGCACCTTGTCTCCGGTTCACTGTTGAGGTCAAATTTTAGAGCCCAAGAAAATAAAAAAAGTTAGTTTTATCATTTATTATAAACTGACTCAATAGACAACCACATCGATCATGCATAATTCAGTATAAATATTTTTACCTTTTAATTGCTGACCAGCACAGGAATACAATGTACAGCCCTAGTAGCCCTGGCTCCATGTAGAACCCCTTGGCCTAATTTAGACAACAGGTCACAGATTCACAGCCCAATTTTAATTAGTATTTCACTTGGTCTTTTTTTTTATTCTTAGTTATCATGTGATGATCTAAAGTAAGTATGCAATTACCTTGGAAATAATTGAGATTAGTGACATGAGGTACACCAGCAGCAGTGTGGCGACAATGAATGTGATATTTTGCCAGCAGCCCGCGTACCACAAGCCCATAAGTATGGTCCCAACCATAGAACCACTGTACCCTAAAATGGAGACTATGATCACTCGAAGGTAACTGCAATTCAACACCCAAGGTTGTCACATGGAAACAGATGTATGGTTAAACAATAGGTTGCATTGAGAAAGATAAAGAAAATATACCATTCTTCCATATTTGTTAGGCACCATCTGTAGTTCAGCCGTGTGATGTATCTATTAACACTTATTAGCTGAATAAAAATAAATATCCTATTCAATTTGAAATACAAGATAACCACTTGTCAGTGACTAAAAGGGAAGGATAAGAATAAATGCTTAAAAGAGATATGTGAGGTACCCTGCTCCAAAAGGTGCAACTTTACCTAAAATAATTCAGACAAAAACACTGTCATTCAATTTGAAAGTGGTGGAATTTCTAACCTACTACAAGAAAGGTCGGTAGTGGAACTTACCGTAGAGTTGAATCACATAGGATGGTGCCATTGTAGATATTATAAGGAAGATTGCCAAAAGGACAATCTTTGCCGGCCACCACTGGGAGTGCCACACGTTTCTACGATCGTGTACCTTCCTGGTGTACACGGTCGACAAGAACATGACCAAGAAAAATAGCTAATTGACATTTTTAAGGACAACATAAAGGAATGCACATAAATAAAATATTTCTTATTAAGTGAAAGGTGTTTTTAGGATACAAAGAACACAAGGCTAATTATCAATATAGCCTCCATTGCCAGGCAGTCACGATTGCCCTGACAACCGTTCAGGCGCTGTCTCTCGAAGAATGTTGAAATATGGTTGTCGCGTACTGCCCATGCGAAGATGTTCCCAAGAAAGAAGATCAGCGTGTAGATGTAACGGGCTATCATAGGGCTCAGGTCCTTATAGAAGCGATGGTCCTCTCGGTGCCCATTGTTGTTGGCAGCATCCATCTCAGCCTGCATCATTCCTATGTGTACAATCTAACAACACAGCACACATGAAGAGCATAAAGAACAACTTAGATTTTCTAGTGCACAATAAGATTTTGCTAGTGCACGATCAATTGAATATTCTAACTGTATCATGTTACACTACAATATAAATGAGAAAAGGTATACTTTGTGTCACTTAACCATTAATTTGACTACTACATTTCACCATTTTCCATACAAGATTGAGTTGTAATCCAAAGGAAGGGACCTATTCCTTCTCTTGTGCGGTATGAAAAGAAAAAAGTTTGTTAAAACATTGGGGCTGGTTATCCACTGTGTTTGCAGTTCCGTGCCAAAGTGGGGCTAAGTGGTGCTGAGTGTTTAGCCATTTGGACGTAGTACCAATAAAATTGAGGGCACTAAATTGAATGAACCACAATAATGTTGAAATTACTTGAAATATCACCATCTAATAAGTTTCATTCACCATTAGTCATTTAGCAAATACATCCAATATGTTGTGCTTTGCTGGTAAGTGGACCCTTGTTTCAACCTTCAACTCCATACAGAGCTTTGCCACCCCAAATGAGAAAATGACTTAAAAACATGGTAAGACTGTTTGTCGGTACCTGTAGGAGGTGCGTCCGTTGTCATAAGACAAAGAAGAAGAATGAGATAATACGTAAAAAAGAATGGGTCTTGAAAACCAGAGCTTAGCATGCTGCAACAGTTTAACATGCAAATAAAAGGGTTTCTGGTTCCTACCTTTCGAAAAGATAAAGAGACTTAGCTTTTTAAAAACAGCAAAACCAAGTAATTGCCTAACTAGGGAAAAACATTTTCATTGCAGAGTACTGATTCACATAATCAAAATAGGGTAAAGAAAGCATATGCCATTATGATTAGCTAGGGACGATACAAGCTGAATCAGAAAAAATTTCAGTGTATTGTCGGTCCCCTACTTTGGGGTCTACTGTGCATCACGTATCAGTCCCTGGATCAGTAGCTGATATGCATAGATTAAACAAGATTGACATAAAAAACTATACTTTTATTAATAGTGGGGAAAACACATTACAGAGTTCGTATTTACATAGCTTGGGCTATTGGCCTTATGATATACATCGAAGTTGTAACACAACGGTCCTACAACGTCGTGGTTCATTTCCTACAGGCAACTTGGAGTGCAGACGTAAAACTTATCCTAATGCTCATTCCTATATCTTTAATCCTAGTAGTCCTTGCGTAGTCACACGTCTTCGCCCTCGGGTGTACTCTTGTTGTCCATCCTTGCATGGCTTCGATAGCTCCATCCTCGTATGTGCTCCTGTAGCTTTTCTCCCAAAAACATAAAAGGGAGGGAATTGAGTACATAAAGTACTCAGCAAGCCCTAACTTTGGGGTGGTGTGAGGTGGATGGCGGAGGCTGTATGTGGAGGTGGGTTATGGTGGTGGAGGTGTTTATGTTAGGAGTAAAGTTATAAATATAAAATGGGAGTTTGGGCCGTGGGAGAGTATTGGCCCATTCGCTTCGCTGAAAAACAAGCTGAAAAGTACTGTTCGCTGATTTATTATGAGAGAAAAACACTGTTCCCACTTAAAAGAAAGCTGGAAAGTACGGCTTATAAGACAAGCGAACAAGGCCTATAACCCTTCTCGCCAGTTCCCGGAGTTTATAGATTGTAACTTACCAGATTAATTGATTTCAACTTATCAGATTATCACAATTTCATTACACATAAAAGCATCTAATCTTTTGAGACCTCATCCCAGCGGTTGCCCATTCTAAGGACGTGGCTATTCGAATAGATTCAATACACTCTACAGAGGTTGTACAAATTTTCTCACATGATAGACACAGCCTCTAACCATGTATGGTGGTAGAAACAGGCCTAATGAGTTCTTGTACCGGGATGGAATGACCTTAGGCATCCATACAACGCTACCACGGCCTACTCAGGGGTCGGGAAACACACATAGTCTGGATGATCACACATCTAATTTCAGTGGATGATCACACAGCATCCGAATTCAATAAACAGTATGTGCTCGCACACAACACATCAATATTTTACATGGAATACCACATAACAACTATGTCGACCAGACCACGGAAGATCACCCAGCAACCGTGTCCTCTCATGATAGTCCGTTGCCACTCCGGCCTCCTGTAGTAGTTGTACTTCTGCCTTGCCTATTGGGGTGTTAGACCAAGTTTGCCCATTGGCTGTACGAAATTCTGGCTAGGCGAGATGGCAAATGAACCGGTCCTTATATGACTGAAGCGAGTATCACCCACAGGAACCCTCACCAGGCGAATTTGCCAAGGTAATCCACACCACGTGAAATACCCCTACTCGCTTCCATCGGATGTAAATTTTAGTTCCACATGTTATATTTAATTTACAGCACGGTTCATGTTCTTAAGCTCATCCATACCACCAAAATCTCATAATAATCCACAAAAGCTCATAACATATCTCAAGTGCTCATAACATATCACAAATGCACAAAGAGCTCATAACATATCACAAATGCTCATAACATATCACGAGGAGCTCATAGCATATCACATGAGCTCATATCATTTATTCTCACAAATACATAAAAGTGGGTGGTATGAATATATAATGTAAATTAAGTTTATTAGATAATGGGTAGAAATGGAAGTGGTAGGCTTTATGGTGGAGGTGGCAAGATGTGGTGATGGTGGAAAGGGGAGTGCTTTATATATATGTGGCAAAATATATGGAGGGAAGATAATAGGTGGGTGTTAGGACTTGCCTCTGCTCGCTGACGATAATATACTTATTCCCATATTCTGATTCATGTGCTTCTTGCTTCTCGTGTAATTGTAATTCTGGATTCCATCAGGTTCTCTCCACGTCTTCTATTGTATGCTATCTAGCATTGACAAGCAAGGAAAACACCAAACAAGTAGACCAAACAAGCATAATCAATCAAAGAGAGAAAACAGTCCTAGATGGGTTGGCTTTATCTGGTTGATGGGTTTACTTCTAAGACTATCATTATTCTGACAATTTGATGTAAGGCTTGAATGGAGGGAATCCATCCAACAAGGTGTGGCTCCTACGTGTTTGGTTGGGATGGTGTGGTTATCTGGCGAAAACCAGACCTCAGTATTATCTTTCACTACTATGTGAACCTAAAAGAAAGCCTGACCAAGTCATCGACTGACTTCTACAGGTCCACCGGGGTTTGGCGAGGTTATCTAGGTGAGTTCACGTATACGTGTTAGTATTCACGAGAGGAACTTGGATAGTTGGGTACGTACATATATATTTATATACACATACAGATAGGGTTTAAGCTAGGCTGAAATGCAAGGTTAGGAGTGATAACTAGGGTAGTGGCACATACACTTATGTATATGCCTAGGTTAATTAGGATTGAAAGGTGGGTGCAATATTAAATAAAAGAAACGAAAAACAAACATAACTGGAATTTTAAATGGGCACCAAAAATTATGAAAAGGGATATGAATATGTAGGGCTTGATTTTAGAAGATTTTTGGTGAAAGAATTACGGGATTCAGAGTTAGGATGGTGGATATACGGATAATCAAATGTTTATTAAAGAAAGGCGTATGGCAAGGATATTGGAAATTATTTCCGGAATTTTAGATGGTGGGGAAGGCATGGAATGGGTCTGGGTAGGCTTTGTAGTGGCTCTAGTATTTTTAGAAATTTTCTAGAATGGGAAAAGGGCTTACTCAGCTTCCTGCGTACACTTCCCATGTGTGCCTAGTATTTTCTCTCCGGTTCTGAGGCTGACGCGTGGGCCATGTGGTGGGGCTAGGCTGTCTGCTCCGTTTCGTGGACTCGCTCATACGTTGCTGTGAACACGTGAGTCAATTAAGTTCACGGACAATGAGGGAGGGAGTTAAGTCCCTTACAGCCGGGTCCCGCAACAGTGACGTGGCGCACTACCATTGGTTGCTGTGACGTGGATGGCCAGGTGCCTTTGGCCGTTCCCCGTTCGTGACCGAGCCGCAGAGAGACGGAAGCCGTGGGCGGCAGCAGCGCGACGTCCATCTCGGTGCCACGGTGGCTTCCAGTCGCGGCGCGAGGGCGGCTTCGGCGGCGTTGGGTCGGTGGCCGAGGCGTTGTGCTTCGCTCTGGTGGCACTAACTGAGGTGCTCGTGCTCCTCGCTGCGGCAGCCTCGGCGGCAGTCCGGCGGGCGGCGGCGGTGGCTTCGAGGACGCCGGGTAGAGAGGCAGAGGGGCGGCGGCGGACGGCCTCAGTAGCCTGGCGCGTCGCTCCGGGCGAGCACGGCGTCCCTGGTGGTGCTCGGCTTCGGCACAGAGCGGCGTTCGGCTTCGGACGGCGTCCGTGACTTCCCGTGTCCATAGTCCAGAGAGCAGAGGAGGGGAAGGAGCAGGGCGGCGGCGGTGCTCCTGGGCTCCGGCTCGAGTTGAGCAGGGAATCGGGCCGAGTACAGCGTTCGACGACGGCGTCGTCGTCTTCGGTCTTCTCGTCCACGCGCGGAATAGAGGGGAAAAGAGGAGCAGAGCAGAGAGCGCCGAACAGAGAGAGAGCGCGACGGCGGGGGCTTCGTCTCGGCGGCGCTTGGCGCTGGCGGCGTGGCACCGGTGCGAGCCGGCGGGATGCTCGTCTGTGCGGCCGTTGCGGCAAGTCAAGGCGCGGGCGGCTCAGGCAATGCTCAGCTCCAGCGCGGTGGCCGGCGGCGAGGTCAGGAAGCAGCTCCGACGGCGTGGCTTCGGCGAGCGTGGCGTGGAGTGCTCGGCGGCTTCGAGCTCCGGCACGGAGATGGCCGAGGTAGCAGCGCGAGGAGGCTCAGCGCTCCTGCGAGCCGTGGTAGCAGCGGCGCTACAGCGCCCGAGCAGTAATGCTGCGACGGTGGTGTCATCCTGCGTGCACACGAGCTCCGTGCCGGCTTGGCTCCGCGGCAGCCATGGCGGGCTATTTATAGCCGCTGGCGAGTTACAGTAAGGCGGTGGAGCGTTGGAGATATTCTCCGACCATGGAGATTTTTGCCGGCATGGTTGGCAGCGTTGCAGCGGATTCATGCTCGTGCTGGACTGCTGGTGATGTGCTGTCGACGGAAATTGCAAAAGGATTTTCTGATGGGAGAATTTTGGAGCACGAGTTTTTGGAAAAAAAGTGTTCTGGAAAAGGGGAAAATATTTTTAGTGCCTCAAATAAATTCTAGAAAAGCACACAAACATTCAAAATGCATATGATGGAATTTTAATGCAAGGTTTGGAAAAAACATTTTCTAGAACGGTTTCGCGGAAAAATAAACTGACATAGTTTTAGTTTTGTTGTAAAATTTTAAAAAGTTCAAATTTTTTAGTGAATTTTAACGTGATGAAAAACACAGGGTGTCATGTATGTACCATTGTGGCCTCGCCGAGCTGCTGCGACATTGCTCCTCACCGCTGGTGGAGGGGGACAACCGTAAGTGCAGGAGAGGAGAAATGAGAATGATGAAGTGACTGGCTGAGATGACGAAGTGCTTGATGAGATGTTGCGCTCAAGCATATATATATATAGAGAGAAGGGGGGACATATTGATAAGTAATAATCAAACAAAAAACACAGCTGATATACAATTAGAAACCAACCATAAAAGGAGTAGCAGGACATAACTAATCTAAAACCCAAACCATGTCCATACACAACTTAAAAAACTTCCAAAGAACTTAAAATAGCAAAATATACAACATTATCCATATCTGATATTATTTGTTGCTCCTCGATCGATCTCAAGTCTCCCAAAACTTCTCAAGCACATCATTTTCCCCTATAGATTAGAAACCAGTTTCTCTCTGAAACTCTAAGAAAACCTAGCTCTTCACTTTCCAATATGAGATACCATTCCCTCCGACCCTATTATTATTCACACATAAGTGTCTCCTTTGCACGCATCTAGCAAAAATGCACCATTGCATCTAGAAAAAGAAACAATTGGTAGTTTTATAGCGTGTGATATAAGGGTGTAGAACGTGAGCCAAAATCTTAAAACAATGTATCCACCTAGTCTTCTTAAGGCTAGGGGTAACCTACACTATTTTAGTAGTTAAGGATTATATTGTATCTGTTAATTAGTTTTTCAACCTACTCTCTTACATAGGCTAAATTGATACACCTAGTCCTCCTGATAATTTTTATTAATTAACAAGTGAGTTTCCGTTGAACAAAAACAAAGTGAATCTTAGAAATGATGAATCTGTAAATGTTAGCATGTCATGTACCACTGAATCTGTTATTAGCTGATCTAATAAATTACTGTGTCACTACATACATGTAATCAAATAAAAAAAGGTAAAACCGTGCCATGTGGAAAGCCAAGAATCTGTGAGCATTCACATGTCATGTACTGATGAAGTGAGAATTCCTCTTGCGTCTAACATACAATAAAAAAAAATGTTACTATCTCTTCTAACAAATCCTGCACCAAAAGCAGGCTAACGAATAGGGCCACGTCACCCGTTAGCCCGCTAGCCATTGGATTGAACGATCAGATGATCTGGTCCGTCCGATTGCGGGTCGGTTCGGGCGTCGACCCGTAAAGTTCGCGAACCATCCCGAGAGGTTGCCCGTTGTGCAGAGGAGAGAGAGCCGCCTGAGGTCGTGCGGCGCAACCGCGCTTCACCTAGCCGCCCCCGCACCTCCCTCCTCCTCCTCCCGGCGTGGGCGCCGCGGGCACGTCGTTTCCGGCGCGGGTGGTGGCCTAGCGGCCCCAACAACCCCGGTGCAGGCGTGGTGCGGGTGCGGCGACCCCGGCCGCTCCGGTCTTGGACATCCCCGGGCACGGGCAGGGGCCCCAGCGGCCCCTGCGACCCCAGCACGGCCGGCGGTGCAGGCGTGGCGGCTCCGGCCACACCGGAGCGGGCGGCGGGCGCAGGCACGGCGTCTGCGGCCACCCCGGCGCAGGCGTGAAGGTCGAGCACTGCAGCCCCGGCGGTGGAGTGCTCGGCCCTCGCAATGAAGATCTCGCTGTCTGTTCGCATGTGTCTTGGAACACGGCGGAGGAATTTCTACACTCCTCTCGAATAGCTGCGCACTCGCACTAGCTCATAAAACATCATGCTCCTCCGTGCTCGCTTTTGGATGCTCGAGCTCTTCCCTCTCACAGCGCCATGGCGGCGTCTAGGGCTAGAGCAGAGCACATTGCCGAAGGCAACCATGCTGATATGGTCGCGGGCTTGGCCGCCTCCAAGTCGCTGGCGCATCCGCGTGCATGGCAGCTACCCACCTTCCTCTCTCCTCGTTCCTGTGTGCCACTTGCATCGGCTCGAGACGGAAGAGGAGATGCATCAGAGGCCCGATGGGAATAGCAGGAAACCCGACGGTGGCGTGTGATCCCTAGCTCCCCTCTGCCATTGCTGCTATTCCATCTGGCTAAGCTCTCTCATGTCAACTATCATAGCAAAGGAGGGCATTCAGGCAAGGTGCATGATGAAATGTCACTGCAGGTTGCAGCAGCTGAGTTGCTAGACTAAGGGCGGCCTCAAGGTTGCTGCTACGAGAAAGAAGATTAAATTGCAACAAAACTCCATGTCTTGAGCATTAATCTACTGTCTTTCTCCTTTGATTCATTATGACAGTAAGCACCCAAAGGTTTGCATCCTTATATTGCTTCAAAATTCTTCACAAAGAAATTAATGGCTTGATATATTTAAGTACTTGTTTTCATAAGTGAATCATGTCTTGCTAATATGTTGCATTTCAGCTTCATAGGTACATTAAGTTCTATTATGCCATCTGTCCATCCCATAGCCATATATTAATGAAAATTTCTTTGACACTTTTACTTTACTGATCTTAATATAGAGGAGACACCATTTAATATTTGAATTATCATTATGGGGTTCAAGAGCTCTGAATTTGATGGAGAATCGTTATTTGAGATTGCTCAAACAAACTATATTATCTCAGTATCATTTTCTAAGTAGTACATGATTGTTGTTGGTACATCAACCTTTATATCATTCCTGAATCAAAGCTTTTCAAGAGAAGTGAACAAAAAACAAGAAGTCGAACAAATCGGTTTCGTTGGCAACTCCATAGCCATTGGTAGGTTAGAACTAGAATAAAAAAATGCACCATACGCTTGTAAAGTACTCCATATGTTCTATCAGTACTTCACTAATAATGGGTGTGGTAACCCAGCCGTGGAACATGGAGTGGTCAGAGAACATATGTATGAGATGGAAACTGAAGCATCAGAGAACATCCCCATGAGTCATGTTGCTCAGCCGGAAAAAATGGAAGAGGATTTTTCGTATTACATTGGTACTTCGTAGGTTTCGTCACCCATAGAAATATTATAACAGTCTCTCTCATGCTCCTTGATACATACCACAAACATGATTTCCTTGCTGCTCAACTACATACTCTGCTTTTCTTGGTACCAATATAGTGCATTCAACCGAGAAAAGGATCAACTTGTCATCATTTTCAAATGTTCAGCATTAGCGATTTAGTTTCTCTGTCTATATCCATTTCACATATTGAAGTATTTTAATCATTTACTTTCATATATTCATGCTCCCAATCTCAATTAGCATCTGTATAATATTTGACAAACTAGATCAAGCAAAGGTTTATTGCCACCGGTTTAAATCCAGGCATGTGCTTGTAGTCTTAAAAAACCACATCTATGACTGTTGTTGCCCATTTTCAAAATTTCAAATAAACTATATGAAACTTTGAGATTCTGGAGTTTATATGAAAATTGCTTATATAACGAACACAATACCATGGAATTATCTTGCCTTTCTGCTGATTATATATTCATGTTAATTTTTGTTTGCAACATACAAAAGCTTTGCTAAATCGTCACTTTCACTATATGCCATCTCATATTGTATTGGATCACCTTTGTATGTTCCTATGATACTAATGCTGAGATCAATACCGTTGTGTTTCTCTAGAAGGATGTCTTAAATCTCATCAAATTATGATGGTGTTTACCTTTTTGCTATGTCCCAGTTTTGACTATGCTTAGTTCTGTTGATTGTTCCAGACTCCAGAGGCACAGTAGAATTAAAACTGGTAGACGTTTTGATGGCATGCTAAATTACAATATGACTACTACAATGATACTAATTATTAGAACATAGTACTATCTTTGCTGAATATATCTCTAATTGTTAGAACATAGTAATACCTTTGCTCAATATATCCTCCTGTCTTATTTTTCCGTGTTTTTTCTTGGGCCAATAGTTTTTTTACAGGGAGCCTATGTTTCACAATGTGATTTCTCATATTATAACTTCATGTTTTGTGGACCTTTTTTGTTTGAATGATGATCTGTGATGGCTAGCAACCTAGCTAAGGCCATAAGTTCGCCTTTACATAGAAAGGACTCAACGTTGATAATGGAAAATGATTTAACTATGCATGAATATGAGTAATTAATGTAAATGTTTAATTATGCCTGAATATGAGTAATTAATGTAAATGAATCTTATATCTTCTTCTTATTGAACAAACTGCTATCGTACTTTTGAACTTGGTTTCATGTATATGCGCCAAACAAGACATCAACAACTTATTTCGAATGTGACAAATATCCGTGGGCTAGTTTGCTCCAACTCGTTGAGGCACGAGGCTAGGCAACAAACTGATCATCTTCACATATCACAGACACAGGGAAGTGCACGGCAACGCCTCACCTGTTTTCTAGTGACTTCTATGCCTGATAATTTTTTACTTACTTGGGAATATCATTAACCAATAATCCATCAGGCTGTCATTACTTAATAATTAGAAATGGGTCTCTCTAGCTAAAATTCTCTATAATATAGGCATAGTGTGGCGTAGTTTGGCGGAGACATCCTCACTGTCCATTTTATTTTTGAGGGCTATTTGAAACTAGCAGTATATATGTACGTCATGTAGTCCCCTGTTGTTGTACATATAGTGTAATTGTGATCATTAGTAACCTTTCTCGAAAAAAAAAGAAGCCACTATGTGGTATATCTGAATTTTGTGTCATTGCAGTAGTTAGATGACATGTTATAGAATAAGACATGACGTCCCACGCCCTATTAACAATCATGTTTTCTATGTTCTTGCAGTAGGTTGTGTGGTGTTCCTTAGAATAATGATCAGAGAAACTCGTCTGCAATCAAAGAAGTGTGGAGGCATGTATATATGCTCATCTCCTTCTTGATTGGTATGCACACTTTGTGAGTTTGTATATATTATTCATTTTTTGTATAGTTTTTATGTTTGAACAGAGGTAGTCATGCATGTAAATTGTTTATTCTACAATCTTGAACAAGTCTGCATGCCATTATTGTGGATTTATGTGGTATATTATTGTACAGTTTAGTAATTTCGCTCACTGCTAATAAATGTGGATGGTTTAGTGCACAATGTATCGGCACTAAATCAGGGTGACCAATCGTGCAACACCTATCTAATATAATTCTGGATTTTACAACCAACTAACAAAAAGTATATATAATTCAGAGACCGTCCTCCTTAAAATTTCTGCAATGTAATTGTTGGTATGTACTCATGTGCCTGTACACTACCAAACCATCAGTGATACATAAGATGTATAGTGCTATTTTTCAAGAACTGAAATGGTATATCTAAAAAAACAAAAGACCTACATACCAGCTGGAAAGCTAAGCAGCATAGGAGAAGTTCATAAATTATTGTATCTGAAAATCAAAACTCAAGACCTATGTATACCGGTAAAGCTAAGAAGAGGAGTTCATATACCTAGCCAGGATAGAGATGGACAACAAAGTACGTTAATATAAATGTATACAAATCAATAAAGAAGGGGAAGTACCTCACTAAGTGTGTTTAGCTGATTCTGGGTCGTCAATGCTGGCAGGGTGCGGTGTCTACTCTCTACTGCAGTTGTGTGAATCTATTAGTGAGGCGGGCACCTCACTAAGTGTGTTTTGCTGTTCCTACTTCCTACATACCACGCTCTTACGTCTTATATATATAGGAACAGCAAAGATGGATGGACTGGTACAGGAGCCCCAGCAAGGCGGGGAATTTTTTTTAACACTTTTTGTAATCTAATTTTAAATCTAACACGGTTTTATTTTTTTTTCCAAAACTAACACTTTGGCCGTAAGTTGACAAGTTGCCACATAACATTTTCATTGGTTCATGAGTCTGCAAGTTTTCGACGACAATATTCGTTCGACATAACCAACTAAGTCCCAGGAGTGTAAGGATCAATCGGACGCCTCTGTCTCTTCGGATTTGTAGGCAACACATTGGGAGTGTAGCCAACGTCAGTGTGGTCGCGTTGCCGGTGGGTACGACTCGTACCCTGCAAGTATATGATATGCACGATTATTTATAATCTTTATGATCGTTAGTTCATGGAGCCTACGTATTTAAAGACACTACCTTTGTTACTACCTGTGAGACTCCTTGGGTACCAAGCGGGGCACCACCTAGCTGAGACATGCTGATCTCGTCCTGCTGTTAAGGGTCCCACTGGTGGTGCTGTATGCGGAAGCCCGAGGGGTCGTCGTCCTCATCGTCCTCGTTTGCAGGGTCCTTCCCAGCGCTATAATGTGGTGGTGTACGCACAACGAAAGCGGCACCTGTCACCAGCTGAGAAGAGCCGGCTGGTGTCCTCAAAGAGCCAGAAGACATGGCACCCGACCACGCCTGGTAATTGGGTTTCACCCAAGGAGTGTCTATGCAGCTCAACTTCTAAGCGAGTTTCCTACAGCTCCGCTTCACCTTCTGCATGAATAGACATTAAAGTTAGTGCATTTTTCAAACGCATATACACTAAAAAAATATTTTCGGAACGGACAAGTTTATGTTTACCTCCATAAAAGCCTCGAGAACGTCTGACCCCTGCCCTCTAGACTCGTGAAGCCGAAACGCTGCTTCGTTGGACAGCCTTGACAATTATGTTGCCTAGGTACAGAAATGCAGTTGGACATTTTTAGTACACATACTTAATACCAAATGGATAACAAATTGTACCATTAGAGTATCTTACCACGTATCTTTGAAGCAGAGCTCTCTGTAGTTGTGTGTCGTCCCTAATGGCAACGTCGTACACATCTTCGATCACATCTTCCTCGTCGTCCTCGTCAATCGCCTCCTCAGTGTACGGGGGCTTGATCTGTGTCCCCGTAGACCTATGAAGCCACCGCAGGTACTCATCGAAGGTGTGCTGGTCGTGTGGGGGACCCGCATCGACCGGCTACCGGTCCCTGGTCTGCCACAACTAGATGTACGCATTATGTGTCACGCGCCAATCCTTGGTCTTGTACCTCTTCCTGCGGTCATACCTGCAACAAAACGATTGTTAGTTGTACCATACACACCTCTGAATTGTAGCTTTATTATTAATCGATAATGCACCCGTGCAATTCTTGGTTGGTGGAGTAAAGCGGTGGTGGATAGCCTGTCATTCTTCCAAACTGCCTGCAAACCCTGATGGGCAAGTGAATCTCGACCACGTGGAAGAAAATAAAGAGGGACGTTGCAGCGATACTCGTTTGACTCATCCCTAGTGACAGGACTTAGATAGTCCTAGAGCTCCGGAGCATCCCAAGGACACCAATGCACCTAAACATTTCATAATTGAGTTAGGTTGTGATATAGTGTACATCGAACAAGACACATGTATGATAGTAAAGAGAGCGTAACCTAGTGCTATGTCAGGACATCGAGACAGTCTGTGTACTCCCTGTACTTGAGCCTCACATTCTCTCTAACTAACTCTGCTTGCGTCCAGATATACAGAGCTGTAGGCAGTGTATCCTGCCCATTCCAATGCTGCATTGAACACGATAATGAATTAGCCATTAATAATTTCATCATATGTAACTGCATCGAAGAATATAGTGAACCGAAGTACTTACAGAAAAACCAGTAACAAGGGCCTCCCAACGGGCCATCATTCCCAACACCAAACCTGGAGTAGGTAGGAGCAACCCCAAGGTTCGCATACCCTGAGGTGCGATGGCAGGCAACACATAGATGTCGATACGTCCATGCTAGGACTACGTGCCCTAGCTTTATGCCGCTATGTTATCCCACGACTGGTGTAGTATGTCAAGAAAGATCTAGCTGATGGTGTTGCCCGAGGCATATAGGAATAGGAAAGCAACAACGAAGTGCTAGAGCCACACTCTAGCGAACTTGTCGATCTGAGCCTCATCAGCCTATGGGTCCAAGTAATCAAAGCGCTCTATGATCCACGACGACGAAACACTAGAACTTTTCCTAAAATTCACCAAAGAAAATGAGACCCGATGGCTGTAGGAAAGCAATGCAAGTATTAAATAGGCTTGAATTGCTCACTTATTTTTCTTGGAAACCTTGTCGTTCGGTGGAAGAAAGCTAGTGAACTGAGCCACCAGCTCCCACCAGTAATCGTTGTCAACTATACCTATCACCGAAAGTCCCCCCAACCGAAGGCCAAAGATAGCCTTCACGTCCTGCATGGTTAAGGTCATCTCGCCGCAAGGTAGGTGGAACGTGTGAGTCTCAGACCTCCACCTGTTATAAGAATAGAACGACTGTTAGTTTCCTCAAATTTGTTATAAGAATGTTTACATACAATGAAGGCACTCGCACCTGTCTACAACTGCAGTAAGTAGTGTTGGGTCAAGGGGCGCAAGACCGTAGTTGACAACACGGACAAGCTCGGGGAAGCCAGCACGCCGTATGTGCGTGCGGGGCCTCAAAGGAGGCAAGGGCACCTCTGCATCAGTGCCAGTCAAGAAGTGTGCTCGGTGCAGGTCGTCGTACTCTACCTCAAGAAGGGGGTACAACTGGTGCTGCGTGGGAGGGGCCATTCTGTTATAAATTGATAAACAAAGGGTTATAGTATTCAAATTAATAATATTCAAATTAACAATATGTAGCATTGCAAAATTTGAACTACTTATTATACAATACAAACACAATATGAAAGCACAAGTATATATTCAAAGTAACATTAACAGACATATTAAACAACTTCACTAGGAAAATAAACATTTGACGAAACTTCATCAAGTCATCCAAATCGCCGTATCACGCACTACTAAATACCGACACTTGAAAACTAGTATCTATACTGACAACCTTTACTACTATAAACTAACTAAATAATAAATACCTAATCAATCCCTAAACCCAAAGTCCTAACTAACAGTAACCTAAACCCTAACTACCTAACCAAACCTTAACTATACTCAACACACAACCTAAACCCTAAAAACTACCTACCTAAATAAACAAATTCACTAACCTAACTATCCTAAATCACTAACCCTAACTAAAATAACATTCATAATTGAAAGGATCAAGATGCCCAAGAGGGGGGTGAATTGGGCTAATTCTAAAATTCTTTGCAATAATTAAACCCTATTCTTAGCCCACTTCACCCCTTGTGCCTAGAAAGTGTTTCTAATGTTCTACCGCACAAAAGTTTTGCACCATAAGTTCCAATCCTACTCTAGCATGGCAATTCTATGAATGTAAAGACAAGAATTGAATTGCTCAAAGTAAATGCTCAAAATAAAGAGAGAAGGAGGAACGCAACGATGTTTTGCCGAGGTATCAGAGAGTCACCACTTCCCACTAGTCCTCGTTGGAGCACCCGCGCAAGGATGTAGCTCCCCCTTGATCCGCGCAAGGATCAAGTGCTCTCTATGGGTTGATTCTTCAACACTCCATCGCGGTGAATCACCCACAACCGCTCACAACTTGAGTTAGGTCATCCACAAGCTCCGCCGGATGATCACCAAACTCACAATCACCACCAAGCCATCTAGGTGATGGTGATCACCAAGAGTAACAAACACAAACTCTCACTTGACCACGACAAGTCTAATGAGAAGGGTGGATGCACACTTTGCTACTCTTGTTTTCACTAATGAGGCCTTAATCTTGGATTCTCAAATCTCAATCACCTCACTAGGACCTTGCTCTCCTTGGCACTCTCAAGGGTGTTTCTCAGCTGTTGAAATGAGCAAAAGTGGTCCCTTGAGTGAATAGAGGAAGTATTTATACCCCCTTATTCAAAATGAATCGTTATGTGCCTCAGCGGGGTGACCGGACGCTCCGGTCAGTTCACCTGCCACTGAGCCGTTTAAGTTGTGACCGGACACTGTCTAGAGTCCGGTCAGCACTGACCGAATGCGTCCGGTCATGAAAACTGCTCCCTGGAACCTTACTGGAGTTGACCGGACGCTGGCACCCAGCGTCCAGTCGCTTTTCACTCAGCGTCCGGTCCCACCAGACGACTTCTGCTTAATCAAATGAACTGACCAGACTCTACGCCAGCGTCCGGTCATACTGGAACCAGCGTCCGGTCAACATTTGACCCTCCATTCACTTCTAACTCGCAACCATATGTGAATGAAGTTTTCTCCAATTGATCTTAGGGCTACTTAGGAGCTACCTAGTGCTAGATTTGACAAGTGTGCACCACACCTAACCCACTAGACTCACCTAGGTTAAGCTACTAGTCCATACCACCCTTTATAGTACGGCCAAAGGAAAAACAAAGTCCTAAACTACTCTAAGTGTCTCTTCAACACCAAACGACACTTAGAACTAGTCCATCCTTAACCTTGTCATCCGTCCTTTGAAAACCGAAACGATTTCCATCGTAGGGGCATGACAACCATGATTGCCCAATCAATTGCCATTACCATGACCTAACTTAATTGCCTCTGCAAAACACACGTTAGTCATAGTAATCACGTATTGTCATTAATCACCGAAACCCAACTAGGGGCCTAGATGCTTTCAATCTCCCCCTTTTTGGTGATTGATGACAATACCACCTCGAGTATGTAAAAGAGATGAGGTTTTCAACATGATTGATTCATATAAGCTTTTGACAATAAGAACAAAATAGTTAGGCAAGCTTATATGACCCAAGCCAACATGGTGTACTCAATAAATATGAAATGAGCATGAGTACAAGAAATAAAGCTCATTTGCATCGGAGTAAAACACGGAAGCAAGGCAAATGAGCATAACCAAATGACATGACATATATAAAGATCAAAGTAGAGAGCACATATGTCACATATCACATAAATATCACGATCACACATATATAGTTCAATGCATGAAACTAAACATGAATGCATAATAATGTATCACACATAAAAAGCCAAATGTAATAAATAAGCTCCCCCTAGATATATCGCTCCCCCTAAGTCTATCATACTTGATCCCTCTCCCCCTTTGGTATCAAACACCAAAACCTAAGGGTCGGTCGGCGGGGCGAGAGTAGACGAGTCAAGCGCTGAGGCGCGGTGAGCGATCTAAAACTAGGTAGCATCATCATCTGATCCTGAGCTCTGAGCAGTATGACCCTCTGTCGCTAGAAGTGATGCTAAAGCGGTCTAGGTCGGATCTGAAACTGGTGTGGCCTATGACTCTACAGGTATCACTGAAGCAGGCGGCTCTGATGATGCAACAGATGAAGGGAGCGTCTTTATAGTCCTAGTAATAGGAGCAACTATGGAAGGACCATGGACATGTATATCTGGCGGTGTAGGCTACCCTGTCAACTCGCTGAAGGTAGCACCAAGGCTCCTGGAGACTGGGGTGTCTGTCACAAGCAACGAGAAACTCTAAGCCGGTGTGAAGCCCGTATGTAGAGGTGTGAACTGCGGGGCTGGCACTAGCGAGGCAAACCACTGGGACACCTGCTCTGTAGATGAAGCAAATTATGTCGCGGGCTGTCCCTGACTCTAAAGCCCACTAGGTTGTACAACTGGAGTCTGTGAAGTGGTGGTAGGCTGGCCGAGCTGAGGTGTAAGCTATGGCGGTGGAGCCTCAATAGCAGTAACAACATGCTGCATAAATCCAAGTAACAGCTACTACATGAGGAGCTGCTGCTACTGGATAGCCTGCTGCTGTTGCTGGAATTCATCTTGTTTGGCCTGAACCTGTGCTAGAGCAGCTGTGGTCTCCTAGGCCTAGCAAGCCTGATCCTACCTCATCCGCTCAAGTATAGCAAGAAGAGCGATGTTTGTCTGCGGTGGCTATGGTGGAGCTGAGCTAGAGCCACCGGCCTCATGGTCATGTCGTTGAGGAAGCATCTGAGGGATAGTCTAGTAGTCATCATCTGAACTATCATTGGGGTCACTCTCGACCATACCCTCCTACTAAGCATCTAACTGCTCCTCCTCTATAGCTGCAATGCCCCTGATAATCTCATCCTACTGGGCTGCAGTATTTAGCACCTCTAGGCGATGGCGCAGCTAGCTAGGTGTCCTCGGTCTGCTATGATGGACCATCTGGGTCATGTTATATGCAGGGAACTTGGTAGTAGCACCAGAATACTCTACCAACATCTTAGGAAGCCTCACTGTAACTGCCCTATGAATCAGAAATGTAATCCAGTGAGCATACAGTAGCTACCTGTGACCTCTGAATCCCTCTGCAAGAGTGTCCTCCATCTCTGATAGTATGAGATCCCAAATATCAAACATAGTCTGCTGCATCAGAGAGTTTAGTAGCCACAACTAAATGCGAGTCAATCCCTCGCAATATCCCATCCTTGGAAGCAGGGTCCTCCTCATGATAGCATCAAGCAGTCTAGCTGTAGGAGTGAGGTCTCTGGGTGTCCTGCTCGACCCCTCACCGAATGGCTCTATGAAGCAATGGCGGACTAGATCTGTAGGAGGCATAAGACCACTGTGAGGGCGTCTAGGAGGCACTGTCTGACCATAGCAAACCTCATGTAGCCGGACGGGTTGCTCTTGAAGCCTGAGAATCTCTCTGACCCTAAAGCTCATCAGCCTGTAGTCACGGCCTCTGAAAGCAAAGTGTATGAACCTGTGGCCTGGGTCAATCCAAAGTGTAGCATAGAACTCACAGACCCATGATGGAACATATCTGCTTATCCGTCCAAGTAAGTCTATCAGCCCTGGTAGATAAGATAGGTAAGGGCGAATTTGCTCTCCTGCTGTACAACAACTGACTCAATGGAGCAAACCCTCTGAGACCTGAATGCAACCCCACTGTTAAGATATGCATTATAGAAATCTTCATGTAGTGGTGTATAGAAACCCTCTAAAGCACACTCATCTATCCTCGGTGGGAACCACTCCTCGAACTGCACGAACCTGAGATGCTGCACCTGCTTGGCCGTGGCGGCCCTCAAATCTAGGTGAGTCACTGGAGGCGGACCCTGTGGTCTAGGAGGCAGATGAGAACCCCCCCGCTGTGTCTCTAGCCTCGGTGTCACCAGAGTACGAGTATGACTAGAGTGGCGTAACTATGGCTGAGATGTCTACTCTGTCTCATCTGTCTGATCTCCCTCCTAAGTCTGCTCAGTACCCTATGACTGCATCGGTGGTTGTGTCTGCTACTGTGGCTCCCCCTGAGGCTGAGACTCATCTATAGCAACATGCCGTCCTCCAAGCATGGTTGTCCTAGCTAGACTACCATGACGATGCTCAACCTGCTCGACGGCTACCCTCTGTGCTGGTGAAAGCTGATCTATAATGACAACACCACTCCTAGCACCTCCTCTCTCTACATGCTCTGCGGCGGCTGCAACTGTTGCTGCTCTCTCTGTATCAGCATCTGCATACTTCCTCTTCTTTGTCGCCTTGCCTTTCACCTCAGAAGGCAGGCGAGGCAGGGGTCTCGGATCCTCATCACCAGGACCACCTACGGCATTCTTGACACGTGCCATCTAGAATAAACTGCTTCCTCAGACAAGAAACAACTGTCACTGACACTTTCGAGGCTTGGCCTCGATCCGTACTCGTGAGCTTGGCCTTGAGTGAACTGTCAACTGCCAATGTGACCTCAACAACACCGACTCACTACATGATGGAAAATATTGGAATTATGAATAATTTTAATATACATCTAGAGATACAAAACCCTAAGAAGCAAGCATTAGATACGAAATTAGAATCGAGGGCTTGCTACCTGATGAACCGGCGAATCGAAGAGCAGAGGAACGAAACGGGGAACCACCGGGAATCGCCTAGGGTTAGGGTACCGGCGACGGCCGAGCAATGCAGGCATGACAGTGGAGTCATAGGTGGCGGCACTGGTGCTACGGCGCGAGGCAGGCACGGTGCTGTGCAGTGAGATGGCGTAGGTCCGCAGGGTAGGTGGTGTAGGAGGCGACATGGCAGATGGCGCGATGGCTGCTATGGTGGCGTGACGAGACTATGCGGCGGCGGAGGCGGCGCGTGGGGAGAGCAGCGATGCACGGGCACGGGGAGGCGCAATGCGGTGGTGAGGGCACAATGCGGGTGCAGCTGCGCGTCTAGGGCATGGGTGCGGGCGATGTCGGCGCGGTGAGGTTGCGGGATGGGGTTTAGGTCAAATCGCAGCGGCGGTTATAAGAGGTGGCCCACCCGTCATTGAAAAGGAAACAGAGAAGAGTTCAGATTCCACACGGTATGTACTGACCGGACGCTCCGGTGGCAATGACCGAACGCTGCCACCTGGAGTCTGGTCGACAATAGAGAGGTCCAAAACCTCCCAAGTCACGACTGGACGCATCCGATCACCACTGACCGGACGTAGCTAGAGTCTGGTCGATCCTTAGATCTTCTTCTTCACTTGACCAGACGTAGGGACGTCATCTGATTGGATGCAGGGTTAGAACTGTTTCAGCGTCCGCTCACTCCTTCGCAGCAACGGTTCACCTCCTGTGAACTAACCGGACGTAGGGAGCAGGGTCCGGTCCAGCGTCCGGTCACACTTCTTCAGCAAATCTTCAATGTTCCTTTGAGCTGCCTGTTCCCAATCAAGTCCCAACTTCAATAAGACCTAAATAAACACCAATTGGGACTAATGTGAGTGAACTCTCTCAAACCCTCAATTTTTTAAAGTATTTTGCCTTTGGCTATAATTCTTTTTAAGAAAATAGGCAATAAAAGGGTGATTGAAGAGAAACAACAAAACAACATACATGCATATGCAATGCAATACTTTGAAAGTAATTCTAGTTGCTTGTCAAGTTTGATCCAAGGTTAAGCTTCTTCACACTCTTTTCGGCTGTTATCTTAACCATGTTAGACAAGCCCTAAGTGCATTACCATAAAGTAAACATGTTGTATATTACAATGCAATGCAAGGGACAACACAAGCTCATTTTCTAGTGAAGTTACTAAAATCAAGTACATTGAGCTCATTCCTCAACCGACAAAATGTAGCCACATCTAGCGGTTTAGTGAAGATATCTGTCAATTGATCCTCGGTCCTTACACCTTCTAGAGATATATTATTCTTAGCAACATGATCTCTAAGAAAGTGATGGCGGATATCTATGTGCTTGGTGCGAGAATGTTGAACTGGATTATTAGCAAGCTTTACCGCACTCTCATTGTCACACAAAAGAGGTACTTTTTCTACAACTACACCATAGTCTAGCAAAGTTTGCTTCATGTAAAGTATTTGTGCACAACAAGCACCCGCGGCAATGTATTCCGCTTCGGCGGTGGACAAAGCCACACTATTTTGTTTCTTGGAGGACCAAGACACAAGTGATCTACCAAGCAAATGGCACCCTCTAGATGTGCTTTTCCTATCAACTTTGCAACCGGCATAATCCGAGTCGGAATAGCCAACTAATTGAAAACTAGCTCCTTTGGGATACCAAAGACCAATGCTTGGTGTGTGCTTAAGATACCTGAGGATTCTTTTAACGACAATCAAATGAGCTTCCTTAGGATTAGCTTGAAATCTAGCACACATACACACACTAAACATGATGTCGGGCCTAGATGTGGTCAAATATAACAAGCTACCAATCATAGAGCGGTAGAGAGTTTGATCAACCGTTTTACCTCCGTCATCTAGGTCGAGATGTCCATTAGATGGCATTGGTATCTTGATTGGCTTACATTCATCCATATTGAACCTCTTGAGAAGATCCTTGGTATACTTTTCTTGAGAGATGAAAATCTTTTCTCTCATTTGCTTGACTTGAAAACCAAGAAAGAATGTAAGCTCTCCAATCATAGACATCTCGAATTCCTTCGACATCAATTCACCAAACTCTTTACAAGAATCTTCATTTGATGATCCAAATATGATATCATCAACATATACTTGACAAATGAAGATATATCCATTAAGCTTCTTGGTGAATAGTGTGGTGTTGACCTTCCCAATGGTGAAGCCCTTCTCAATGAGAAAATCCCGAAGACGCTCATACCAAGCTCTTGGGGCTTGCTTAAGCCCATATAGCACCTTGGACAACCTATAAACATGATTAGGATATCTAGGGTCTTCAAACCCGGGAGGTTGATCAACATAGACTAGTTCATTTATAAAGCCATTTAAAAATGCACTTTTCACATCCATTTGATATAGTTTTATTTCATGATGTGATGCATATGCAAGGAGGATACTGATGAGGACATCACTTCTTCATCACATACAAGCCAAGAAGAGGAGGAGGTCCAGCATGGGTGTCCAATTTATCTTTCTCATGGTGGAGGCCCAGTCCAACTGAAGTTGGAGCCCATCTCGGGTTCTAGGACCAGTCTGCCTTAAACTGGTCACCCAGGACACATCCAGACTCTGTTTTCGACGATCCACATATGGTTGGAAAGCTAATTTGATATGGAAGCCAATATAGGTGGTCTCACATCAAAAGCCCTTTGGAATCAATGGGAATCATCGAAACAAGTCAGCGTCCAGAATCTGCCAGGGTGTTGCGACACCGTCTTTTGGTCCGTTGGACCATGTATCATGTTTGGGCCCATTAGGGTTTGGGTTTTGTTTAGTTCTTAATTTCCTCATGAAACAGATATCGTTCTGCTGCAACTGTGCCGCCAAGGCTGCTTGCTATGAACCAGGGCCCTAGTTCTTGATCTTGTTCGCCTGTGGCGATTAGTCCTTTCGAATAAAGACTTGAACTCCTTATTTTCATAAGCCTCATATTTATTTGTAATTTCAGATTGCATTCATTCTGTTCTTGCTTGTGTTCTTGATTCGCTTGTAGGAAAGCCTTCTCGGCGAGGTCAATCACGTTCGCGTGGTTGATAACCAACGGAGCAGTGGTGTAACAGTTGTGGGGGTCCGAATCAATCTTGGTTCGAAGCCTAGATTGTGAATGTCGAGTCTCCACCAATCGACGCTATCATACCTATCGGAAGATCGGGCCTAGTCTACATCAGATATGAATGGCTTCTAGCCTTGCAACCGGTGCAAAGGTCTCTCCAAAATCCAACCCTTCAACTTGAGAGAACCCCTTTGCAACTAGTCTTGCCTTGTTCCTCACAACAACGCCTTAATCATCTTGCTTGTTGTGGAACACCCACTTTGTTCCAATGACTCTTGCACCTTGTGGTCGCTCTTCAAGAGTCTAAACTTCATTGCGGGTGAAGTTGTTTAACTTTTTATGCATGGCATTTATCCAATCCGGATCTTGAAGAGCTTCTTCTACCTTGATAGGCTCAAAGCAAGAGACAAAAGAGCGATGTTCAATAAATGAAGCACGTTTTTGAGATCGAGTCATTACACCCTTTGATGGACTCCCTATGATGAGATCTTGTGGATGAGCTTGTAGTAGAGGTGAATTTCTTCTATCAACCACTTGAGGGGGAGGTTGTGGAGCATCAATATCTTGTGCTTGTACCACCATTTGATCATGAGAGACATGAGTGTCTTCATTTTCAACTCTCCCATCTTTATCACCATCTTGTGGCACATTTGATGAAGAAGGTGGATCAATCACTTGTACATCATCTTCATCATCTTTAGGCTTGATGTCTCCAACTGGAATGTTCTTCATAGCCTCCCTCAATGGTTCATCACCTACATCATCAAGATTCTCATGTGCTCCTTGGGAGCCATTAGATTCATCAAATTCCATATCATATATTTCTTCAACTAAGCCAGTGGCATGATTAAATACTCTATATGCTTTGGACTTTGATGAGTAACCAACAAGAAAACCAATATCACAACATCTTTGAAACTTCCCTAGGTGTTGCCGCGTCTTGTAGATGTAACATTTGCAACCAAACACCCTAAAGAAGGAGACGTCCGACTTCTTCCCATTGAACAACTCATAAGGTGTCTTGCCAAGAAACTTTTGAAGGAATAGGTGGTTGGATGCATAACATGCGGTATTGATAGCTTCCGCCCATAGAGCTTCGGGTTGTTGTACTCATCAAGCATTGTTCTTGCAAGAGTAATTAATGTCCAATTCTTTCTCTCAACTACACCATTTTGTTGAGGAGTATATGTTGTGGAGAACTCATGCTTAATCCCAACTTTATCACAATAGGCTTCAATGTTTGTATTGTCAAATTCTTTCCCATTATTACTTCTAATCTTCTTGAGCTTCACCTCAAACTCATTTTGTGCTCTCTTGGCAAACTTCTTGAAATATGATGCAACTTCGGATTTGTCATGAAGGAAGAACACCCATGTATATCTTGAGTAGTCATCAACAATCACAAGACAATAAAGATTTCCTCCCAAACTCTTATAAGTTGTTGGTCCAAATAAGTCCATGTGTAGGAGCTCTAGCACTCTTGTTGTTGACATGAAAGCTTTTGTAGGATGAGTGTTTGCAACTTGTTTGCCGGCTTGACATGCACAACAAAGCTTGTCCTTCTTAAATTTCACATCCTTCAACCCTCTCACCAATTCATTCTTCATTAGCTTCTTGAGTGAGCTCATCCCAACATGAGCAAGTCTTCTATGCCATAGCCACCCAAGTGATGTTTTGGAGAATAGGCAAGTCTTCAAGTTAGCATCTTCGGAGGTGAAATCCACTAGATATAGGTTGTTGTATCTAAATCTCTGGAATATCACTTGATCATCATCTTTCTTGGATACGACCACTTCCTTCTCGGTAAACAAGCATTGAAAACCAAGATCACACAATTGTCCAATGGATAGCAAGTTGGAACTCAAAGAAGCAACATATAGAACATTTGAGATAGAATGATCATTTGATATTGCCACTTTGCCCAGTCCTTTGACTTTGCCCTTTAAATTATCTCTAAATGTAATTCTTTCTTGTCCATCTACTTTGTCATCTAGTGAGGTGTACATACGAGGATCACCGGTCATATGTTGAGTGCAACCACTATCAATTACCCAATGACTTCCACCGGTCTTGTAGTTCACCTACACACAAGAGATCAAGCTTGTTTAGGGACCCAAACTTGTTGAGGGCCCTTCACTTTCTCAACAAGTGACTTTACTACCCAAATTTTCTTAGACCTATTCTTATTGGGAGGTCCTAAGAACATTACTTTCATCTTTCCACTAGAGTCCTTTCTAAGCATGTAATGAGCATTGAAAGCAAAGGGTCTAGCATGCTTGGGCAAGGGTTGTGGTGGTGGAGTTTGACACTCATGGGCAAAGTGACCTTCTTGTCCACACTCAAAACACCTCTTTGGCTTTGGCTTTGACTTATGTTGTTGTTATTGAGCTTGAGCCTTCTTCTCTTGGTTTGCCAAGTACCCAATGCCACTTCTATCCATCTTCATGATGGTGTTCATTAGTAACTCACTTTGAAGATGTTTGCCTCTTGTGAACTTGCTCAATCCAATCTTGAGATGTTATTTTTTCAACTTGAGATTCTTGTTCTCTTCTTTAAGTGCATCATCATTTTTCTCTTCCTTGAGTCTGTTATTCTCTTCTTTGAGCTTCTCATTCTCAAGAATTAAATCACCATTATGATCAAGAGTTTCTATCACTATAGTGTTGGTGGTTTTGAGCTCTTCAAGATCTTTCTTGAGCTTTTCATTATCATGCTTGAGCTTGACATACTCATCATAGTTGTCGGTTTCAACCACTTGCTTGCCTTTGCCACTAGATCCTTGCTCAATGCTCTCAACAATTAAATCATCACATGATGTAGCTATATCAATCTTAACAACATCGTTAGTAGCATCATGTGGCTCATTGGATAAAAATTCTTGAGCGATAACAAGATTATCATGATTGATCTTGAGAGTTGTATATTCTTCTTTTAGCATATTGTGGCTAGTGATGAGCTCATTATGTATCATCTCAAGTTTATCATGTTTTTCTTTAAGCTCTTTCTTAGAAGATTTGAGCTCCTTGAGTTTGAATGACATAGCATCATTTGCTTCTCTAAGTTCAACACTAGCCTTTTCTGCTATGTCAAATTTAGCTAAAAGAGAGTCATTCTTAATTTCAAGATTTTCATTTTTAGCTCTAGTCTTTCTAATGATCTTAGTGTATTGATTTAGCAATTTAACAAGATCATCATATGAAGGTGATTCAAATTCATCATCATCACTATCACTATCATCATTGCTAGCATGTTCATCACCACTACTATCATCATCATTTGATATCTTTCGTTCACTCTTGGCCATAAGGTATAGGTGTGTAGAGGATGATGGCGGTGGTGTTGGTGAAGATGATGAAGAGTCAATCACAATGGCGGCCACCTTCTCGTTGTCACTATCATCATCAGATGAACAACTTGATGAATCAATATCCGTGAGCCAATCACCGACGATGTATGCCTTGCCATTTTTCGTCTTCTTGTGGAAGTCCTTCTTGCCATCATTCTTCTTGTATGGCTTGTTTTTCTTCTTCTCATCTTCATCTTCATCACTTAAGTCATCTTTCTTGCCCTTGTTCTTCTTCTTGTACTTGTCTTTCTTGGGCTTGGTGCATTGATGTGCTAGATGACCAAGTTCTCCATAATTATAGCAATCCATCTCGGAGATTGGCTTCCTTCTAGTGCTAGTGAAGAACTTCTTTTTCTTCCCATTAAACTTGATGCCATTCTTGTTGAGCTTCTTTAGCATCTTGGCGGTTCTTCTTACCATGAGAGCAAGACTTGCATCATCAACTTCATCATCATTTGAGCTCTCATACTCAATTCTTGCTTTGCCCTTCTCTTGGCTAGCCTTAAATGCTAAGTCTTTGTCTTTCTTCTTGGTAGAGGATGAGCCATCTTGTGGTGTGATGTGCATGTACATCTCATGGGCATTAATCTTTCCCAAGATTTGAGTAGGTGTAGTGGTGGAAATATCACCTTGATGAAGCATGATCATAATATGCCCATATTTGTCAATGGAGAGGACACTCAAGATTTTTCTCACAACATCGGATGGTTGCATTTGTGTAAGTCCAAGTTCATTGACTTCCTCTACAAGAACATTCAAGCGTGAGTACATTTCATTAGCACTCTCTTTAGGAAGCATCTCAAAAGAATTAAGCTTTTTCATTATGAGATGATAGCGTTCCTCACGCTCGCTCTTAATTCCCTCATAGAGCGCACAAATGTCTGACCATAGTGCATAGGCATCCTTGTGGCTCCTCACCCGGTTAAACACATCTTTGCAAAGGCCTCTAAAGATGGTGTTTCTAGACTTTGCATTCCATTGTTCGTAATTCACTTCATCGTCTTGAAGTTGCGTGGGATCCCTAGGTTTTGGGAAACCTTGATAGATAGCTCTAAGAATTCCAACATCTAGAGCTTCTAAATACGCCTCCATGCGGATTTTCCAATACAGAAAATCACCTCCCTCAAAGATAGGAGGAGGTCCATCCCCGTGAGACATCTTTCTCTAGACGGTTAAGCCTAAATACGTGAGCACGAGGCTCTGATACAAATTGAAAGAATCAAGATGCCCAACAGGGGGGTGAATTGGGCCAATTCTAAAATTCTTTGCAATAATTAAACCCTACACTTAGCCCACTTCACCCCTTGTGCCTAGAAAGTGTTTCTAATGTTCTGCCGCATAAAAATTTTGCACCCTAAGTTCTAATCCTACTCTAGCATGACAATTTTATGAATGTAAAGACAAGAATTGAATTGCTCAAAGTAAATGCTCAAAGTAAAGAGAGAAGGAGGAATATGACGATGTTTTGCCGAGGTATCGAAGAGTCGCCACTCTCCACTAGTCCTTGTTGGAGCACCCACGCAAGGGTGTAGCTCTCCCTTGATCCGCGTAAGGATCAAGTGCTCTCTACGGGTTGATTCTTCGACACTCCGTCGTGG
The DNA here is from genome assembly GCF_019320115.1 of Miscanthus floridulus. Lineage (NCBI taxonomy): Eukaryota > Viridiplantae > Streptophyta > Magnoliopsida > Poales > Poaceae > Miscanthus > Miscanthus floridulus. The sequence continues at coordinate 1,197,207 of NC_089589.1, forward strand.
TGAATCACCCACAACCGTTCACAACTTGAGTTGGGTCATCCACAAGCTTCGCCGGATGATCACTAAACTCGCAATCACCACCAAGCCATCTAGGTGATGGCGATCACCAAGAGTAACAAGCATAAATTCTCACTTGACCACGACAAGCCTAATGAGAAGGGTGGGTGCACACTTTGCTACTCTTGCATTCACTAATGAGGCATTAATCTTGGATTCTCAAATCTCAATCACCTCACTAGAACCTTGCTCTCCTTGACACTCTCAAGGGTGTTTCTCAGCTGTTGAAATGAGCAAAAGTGATCCCTTAAGTGAATAGAGGAAGTATTTATACCCCCTCATTCAAAACGAACCGTTATGTGCCTCTGTGGGGTGATTGGACGCTCCGGTCAAGGTGACCGGACGCTCCGATCAGTTCACCTGCCACTGAGCCATTTAAGTTGTGACTGGACACTTTCCAGCGTCCAGTCAGCACTGACCAGATGGGTCAGGTCACAAAAACTGCTCTCTGGAACTTTACTGGAGTTGACCGGATGCTGGCACCAAGTGTCCGATCGTTTTTCACTCAGCGTCCGGTCTCACCAGACGACTTCTGCTTGATCAAATGAACTGACCGGACTCTGCGCCAGCGTCCGGTCTCACCAGAACCAGCGTCCGATTAACATTTGACCCTCCATCCACTTTCAACTCGCAATCATATGTGAATGAAGTTTTCTCTAATTGATCTTAGGGCTACTTAGGAGCTACCTAGTGCTAGATTTGATAAGTGTACACCACACCTAACCCACTAGACTCACCTAGGTCAAGCTACTAGTCTATACCCCCTTTATAGTACGGCCAAAGGAAAAACAAAGTCCTAAACTACTCTAAATATCTCTTCAACAACAAATGACACTTAGAACTAGTCCATCATTAACCTTGTCGTCTGTCCTTTGAAAACCGAAACAATTTCCATCATAGGGGCATGACAACCATGATTGACCAATCAATTGCCATTACCATGACCTAACTTAATTGCCTCTGCAAAACACACGCTAGTTATAGTAATCACATATTATCATTAATCACCGAAACCCAACTAGGGACCTAGATGCTTTCAATAATAATAAGAAACCGAGAGAGGGAGCTACCTTGATATGAGCGGGGACCTTTTGGGGTCACCCATGCCGAAGGAGATGGCCGCTGGCGGCCTCGCCGACCGGCGGCGTTGGCGCCCCAACACTGGCGAGGCGGCGGCGGCTGGCGCAAGCGAGGTGGCGGCGGCCCCTGGCGGCGGCGGCGGCACTGGGCGGAGCCAATGGCGGTAGCACAGGTGGCGGCGGAGTGCGCTGGGGTCGAGGGCGGGCGCAGTGGGAGCGTCGCGGGCTTTTACTGGGCCTTACTGTGCCACCAGCGCTGGCGTGTCACAGCCGCACCAAGATTGGTGGCGCGGCAGACCCTGCCACGACGACGCCACATCATCCTCTCGCCGCGCCACCATACATGGCGCGGCACGAGCGTTTCGCCGCACCATGGCAATAGACGCGGTCAAAAGGGTTAGTTTTAGAAAAAAAACAGTGTTAGATTTAAAATTAGTTTACAAAAAGTGTTAAAAATAAAAAAAATTCCAAGGCGGGCACCCACTTTCTTCTCAGCAGCGACCTGTTTCACCCCAATGAGTATCGGGATCCGTTCGAATCTCGTGTGCCCTGGGTGTCGGACCCGGCCGTGCAGATCGCCGACAACTTGGCGCCAGTGGGCCGGCAGCCAGGCACGGAGCCAGCGGTGGGGCTAGGGGGGCTCCAGCCCCCCCTACCGCTCGCGAGCAAGTGAAGCCCCGTAGAGCCGCCGTCTGAAATTTCAGCTGTAGATGTACAGGTAGGAGGGGCTGAGATTTGCTGAACCTCTTTTCTTGCTAATTGTCGTTGTTTAGCCCCTCCTAAATTTTTTCCTAGCTTCGTCCCTGCCGGCAGCTGCCCATGCCGTCGTTGCTCGTGTCCGGCGCGCGGTCCGGCCGCATCACGCCCTTCATCCGCGGATCAGATGGCCAACCAACGACAACATGCCCCGCAGGAGGACGCTAGCTCACCTGATCACACACTAGCGTGGACGCTAGCTCGCAGGAGGGACTGGGCCGGGCAAAGCTTCAACCGGATCTTGCGGCGGCGATCGCCGGCTGCCTCCGGCCTCACCATCGACCTGACCGAGTACATCCGCTTCCGCGCAGTGTGCAAGTCGTGGCGGGCGTCCACGGATGACCCGCGCCGCCGCGCGCGGCCTCAAGCCCTCAACAGCCGCTTCTTCCCCCGCAACTGGGTTATGCTCTCCAACTACGGCGAGGATACGTCCCGCTGCATGCTCAACGTACATCGCCACGGGTTCCTGCCTCTATTGTCGACGACTTCTCTGAGCTCTCCGGGGCTCCGGGCATCACCCGCTGGAATACGCCGATCGAGGGCCTCGTCGTCCTCTCAAACACGGCGACATCCGCCCGGCATCCGCCTGTTCAACCCGCTCACGCGCGCGATCACCGACCTCTCGGGCCTGTCCTCCTTGTCTTCCATCTCGGTCAGCGAACTAAGGCTGCGACGGACGACGCATTATTGTCCTTCATGGGCACTACGTGAAAAACGATTTGTAGTAATGGGATAAAATTTTTTTAGTGACGGCCGGTGATAGAGCCGTCATTACAATGGCGTGTTCGAGATCCACGAGACCAGCCGCCCCTACAAATGGAACAGCAGGGGTGGCTGGTGATACGAGCCGCTCCTACAAATGGGTAGGATTTGTAGGGGCGGCTCACTCACCAGCCGCCTCCGATGTTGCTATTTGTAGGGGCGGCTGCTGATTGAGCCGTCCCTATAAATGGAACAGTAGGGGCGGTTGGTGATACGAGCCGCCCCTATAAATACGTGGCTGCTGGACGAGCACGGACCCGGAAAAATTATCAAATCCGATGAACCAAAGAGGCCAGGTCCGCACTTTATCCAAGCCCCGTCCTCTCTCCTCTCTCCTGCCCCGTCCTCTCTCCTCTTCCTCTCCCTCCCCGCCGTCGTCGCCACCTCTCTTCCTCTCCTCTCCCTCCGCCGTCGTCGCATCTTCCTCTCCCTCCGCTACGGTCCCATCTTCCTTCCATTCCCCCACCCCACCGGTGACCGGTCCACCCCCGCCGGAGAGTTGTTGCTAACACCGCATAGATCTACGTGCAGCTGGCCACTCCAGGGGCCAGGCACAGGGAGGCCCGGCGAATCCGTCCGGCGACTGCATGAGCGCACGGAGGCGGTGACCGAAAGTTAGAGCGCACCGCCCCTCCTTCGCCCCTCGGTGAGTCGGTAGCCGTGGGCGGGGACGCATCGCATCCCCTTGCCGGGGCCGGCCGGAGTTCGCCGGATCTGGTGGACCTATCCACCACGGAGGTGCACGCTGGGGAGGGGAACACCTCGAGGGCGCCGGATCCGACACGGCCTCCGCGTTCGGCTTCATCTCCTTCTCCGACCCGCTCACGGTCGACGACGGCGCCGGTGGGGGTGGCCGCGCCGGGGGCGCCTCGCGCTTTCCCGTCGACCAGGAGATCAACTCCAGGATCTACCTCTGGCGTGGCCAACCCTGGAACCTCGAGGTCGATGCCGTCGTCAGTTCCACTAACGAGGTCTCGATTCCTGTCCCCTCTCCTCGCATCAGTGCTGGGAATTGGTTTCAATTTTTTTTGGGTGCTATAAGCTCATGTCTTTGCTCCGGGGTTTCGTGCAGAGCTTGGACGAGGCGCACAGTAGTCCTGGGCTGCACGCTGCTGCTGGGTCAGGGCTCGCCGAGGATTGCGCCACCTTGGTACTATTTGTGACAGAGTTTGTGGCAAATTGAAGGGGCAAGTTTGTTCAACTGTTTTCTGGTCGACCATTTTTTTGCAGGGAGGTTGCCGAACTGGGATGGCCAAGATGACCAATGCCTACGATCTGCCTGCAAGGTAAGCTGGGCCTATGTTATTTGTATTTTCACTTGTTGGGTCATGTAGAAAATGTATATATGTGTTTGAAGATCTTTAAACACCGTGGACACCTAAGCTACAACATTGATGTGTTATGTGGTTCCACAATGACAATTGTATCCCTTCACAGTAAATAAGTTGCTCGGTTCAAAGTTCCCAACTTCATGTTTCCTGCAAATTTCGAGCAGTGAGGGCAACACAAGAGTTTCTACTTATAGAGTCAGAATACGGGTTGTTTTGCCTGCGTTATTTTCGGAATCTTCTGATATAGCACTGGTGTGACGGTTGTTTCTGATTAAGCAAAGCATACCCCCTGTGCCTGTGTTTCACAAACACCGCATATCCATACCCCGATTCACTTTATATAACAAGCGGTGTTGTTGAACCCATATAACTTGTTACTTCAAGCAAGCCTCTAGTGCCCGGTAATTGAAGCTTTAGTGAAAGCCTAACTTTGCTGCAGCTAGCTATTGAACACTCACAGATTTACTCATATCCAACATGTTGTTCTGTGGTTGTCTATAATCTCAGTTATGCTAAGATGCATGTATTAATTCATTATGTAGGAAGGTCATCCATACTGTGGGCCCCAAATATGCTGTCAAGTATCACACAGCTGCAGAGAACCTGCTTGGAACTGCTCATTGAGAATGGTCTTGAAAGGTACATGTAGGATCATATTGCTTAAATCTAATTGCTAATTTTAGTTTAACAAATGATGTTTGAGTTGTCCTGTTTCACATAGTGAACTTTATAGATTTATGGATATTATTAGTAATTTTTTTCGTTGCTTATTTTATTAGCATCGCAATGGGTTGTATATACACAGAAGCTAAAAACTACCCTCGTGAACCAGCTTCTCATGTGGCAATAAGTAAGTTCTTTTTATCTTTGTTTACTTTCTCTTTACTTGTGCTATAGAATATTTCTTATCATCCTATGCATGATTGAAAATATGTTATCTGTAAATATTGATGTTAGCTGTGGTACTAACCTTAAGAAAAAGTAACTCTCAACACCCCTCCCACTTCTCGCAACCATGTACAGGACAAATCAGTGATCGGCAGAAAATGGAAATTATGGATGAATTGTTCTTTCTGCAGTCATGCTTTTACTCCATGAATATTATAGGTAAATAGTTGTTTCATTCTTTGTGAATTTATTTACACTACGTAAAAAACGTTTTTTAGCAACGGGACGAATTTTTTGTAGGGGCGGCTGGTGATAGAGCCGCCCCTACAAATGGTTGCCAAATGAGCCGCCCTTACAAATCAATTTGTAGGGGCGGCCGGTGTTATCAGCCGCCCCTACAAATAGCCCGATTTGTAGGGGCGGCTCAAAAATAAAGTGCCTCTACAAATGGACGCCGAATATTAAAAAGTAAGCACTAAAATTCAAATTTCGGATGCGTCCATCCCCAGCTTTGCCGGGGTTCGAAAATTTTAGATTGGTCAAAAAGTAGTTACAAGATCATCTTTTCGTGGTCACAAGCTTTTTGTCGATTTTGAGCACGTCTTCTGAAATTTTCACAGGCCACGTCTTTCACTTGTTTGAGCTCATATTTTCTGTGATTACTTCTTTTGTGCTCCTAAGTGAAGGAAAAATATCAAAAAAATAATAGTTTAAAGTCGAAATTTCCCAAAAAAACAACGACAGCCAAAAAACAAGAAAAAAGAGAGGGGCAAAAGAGGAACAATATATAGAGGAGTACATAGAGAAGGCCAAACGTTATTTTGGAACACTAATTGATTTCAGATGAAAAAATCATGAACATAGAAGTTGCAGAACTTATCAAGATCTACAAGTTTTATTTTGGTCATTTCTTCATCCGATAAAGTGGTAATAACATTGTTCACAAAATTTACATATATCTCTTATAGTTTCATAAACAATAAGAGGGATATGTAACATTTATGAACAATGTTACTACCACTATATCGGATGAATAAATGATCAAAATAGAAGTTGTAGATCTCGGAAAGTTATGAAACTCTATAGTTGACAACTTTTTAATTTGAAATCATCTTGGCAAGGAAAATTACGTTTGAATTTCTAAAATTTAAAATTTAAATTTTCTAAACGACCTCGGATGGAGAAACAACCAAAATAAAAGTTGTAGATCTCGATAAGTTATGAAACTTTGTAGTTGACAACTTTTTGATTTGAAATCATCTTGTCAAGAAAAACTACGTTTGAATTTCCAAAAATTTAAAATTTCAATTTTTTAAACGACCTCGGATGGACAAACAGTAAAAATGAAAGTTGTAGATCTCGAAAAGTTATAAAACTTTGTAGTTGACAACTTTCTCATTTGAAAACATCTTGTCATGGAAAACTACGTTCGAATTTTTATTATTTGAAATTCAAATTTTATAAGTGACCTCGGATGAAGAAACTACCAAAATGAAAGTTGTAGATCTTGAAAAGTTATAAAACTTTGTAGTTAACAACTTTTTCATTTGAATTAGTTTAGGGCCTCAAACAATCAATTTATGCTCAATTTTGTATAATACATGGGGAATCAAAATGGATTGTGCACACAAGTGAATGTGAGGTGTAGTGATAGAGGAGTTGGTGTGTGAGAGAGAGGTCGCCGGTTCGAATCCCGGCCGACGCACAGTGTGCAAAAATCGTGAAAAAATGCTGAGCGAGGGTGTGTGTGGCTACCGGTGGGGCCTCCTCGGTTAAAAAAAATTTGCTATTTTTTTGCCCTGTTTTTCATTTCTGGAAATTGATTTGTAGGGGCGACTCAATATCCAGCCGCCCCTACAAATCGGATTTGTAGGGGCGGCTGATAACACCAGCCGCCCCTACAAATCGATTTGTAGGGGCGGCCTGGGAACCGCCCCTATAAATCATTTATTTTTAGCCACCTTTTCATAGGATCGGCTGGCAAAACCGCCCCTACAAATCGATACCAGCTACCCCTAAAAATGTTTTTCTACGTAGTGTTATACTCTGTAGGAACTGTTAGACGTTTTCTGGAGAAGCAAAAAGGCAAAATAACTGGTGTTGTTTTTTGTACTCCATGTACGGATTGGCTCTGCCTGAATATCTGTAACTTGAGCCATTCCCTTTTTAAAATTATAGCTTTATTCTATTGCAATTTTCACAAAAAACAAGAATAAGATCCAGTAAACGAAGTTCTCTAGTTGGTGGTTCTGGTTGCATTTCTGATGTTCTTTCATTTTTCAGGCCGCCGATATACTGGCCAAGGAAGGTATCAGTGCCGAGGTAATTTGTTCTTATTCAATATGTTCTTTAAATGTCACTATATATATCACATACACGTATCTCTGAAAACTTTTTATCTTGCATGCATGTACCCGTAAAAGATTACCTTGCATGGGCATGCATCTTACCAAAGTCTTGCCTAATGGCTGAATATGGACATTTATAGGAGTTGAAAGATTGAACATTTATTAGTGGTTGGTCAAATATCCTGTTTGTTCCACGCATGCTTCTCTATGGCGATTCCGCTTTTTTCGGTTTGTAATATGGATGGTATTCTTCTTAGTATAAAGGCATGCAGTTCTGCATATCTGAAGAAAAAAATATCCTGTTGGTCAGCGTGGTATGTAGTAGCAGTTCCATGGTAGTCTGACTATTTCGAAGTAGCATCTTTATCTTTTAGGTACATCCAAGGCCGGCCTTTAAAAAGTCTTGTGCTCATGTGCCCCTTTTAGAGTAGTTTGTGCTTTGGGTAAGGTTTCACACCCATTCAATACCATGAAAAGTAGATATTTGGAACAGTTCTTGAGGTCTCTGCCATCTACCATTCCACCATCAGGTGGCATTTCTTGTTTTGCGAAAACTTGGTGCAGTGTATCTTATTGCATTTAATAGACTTTCATGTTTGTTAACAACATAATTTTTTATGATGCTCAGCAGAAAGGAACCTAGTTATGTCAATGTGCCTGATTCAGTGGCAAGTGAGGTAAATAACTACTGCCTAGAATTTCAGGTGGTTTGTTTCATACTTCTATATAACTAATGATCATTCTATGCATCATGAAGGCTAAACACCGCCATGGATCTGACGAGGGGCAACCACTTCTTCCTGTATGATTTTGTAGAAGAGGTGGTTCTCCCCTTGCTTTCTAGTAGATTATACTCCCATTCCAAATTATAGTTCACTCTGACTTTTCGTAAATCGAAGTTCTGTCTAACTTTGACCATGCAAAAAATGCACCAACATCTAAAAGATTTTTTTCTTGAACATGCATGAGAGCTGTGTGTCTGTTAAGAAGAAAACAAAAAGACGTTTTGATAGTGTATTTATTTGGACTTTTATATATTAATATATTTTTTCTAAAAACTTAGTCAAAGTTAGAGTAGTTTGACTTAGTACAAAGCCAAAAATGAACTATATCTGACATAGTTAAAGTTAACAAGGTTGGTTAGTTTACTTGTTTATCTTTAATGCTAATTGAAAAATATATATTCTGATCGAATTTGAATTGTAAATTTAAATTTTTTTGGCGAAAAAATGATTTGTAGAGACGGTTGGTACTGTAGCCGCCCATACAAATCGATTTGTAGGGGCGGCTGGTGTTCCCAGACTGCCCCTACAAATCGATTTGTATGGGCGGCTACAGTACCAACCGCCCCTACAAATCGATTTGTAGGGACGGTCTGAGAACCGCCCCTAGAAATGCATGATTTATAGAGACCCTTGCGTAGGAACGGCTGGGCAAACCGCCCCTACAAATGCACCGTAGCCGCCCCTGGAAATGATATTTGACGTAGCGTGGGTTTCAGCGTCGTTGATGGCGGCGCCGCCGCGGCGTCCCTCCCCGACGGTGGTGCTCTTAATTTTTGTCTGGGAAGGTCCCGATACTCGCCTTCATCAGCCTTTGGGAATCGCACTGGGCTCTCTTCGACACGAGCTAGCTAACTTGTAGAGAGCCTACCAAGTGTCGTCCGTGCTCTCGCTGCACGGCCGCTTCTCTGTCGACGTCCATGGGAGACGTGCAGACTGTGGAGCTCCGCCACTTGGCCCCGGCTGGTTAGGAAGACAGCAACCCCCGCGACCACCACGCTTCCGGCCATTTGCTCCTTCTATCTTGCCCCGTCCAGCAACGCCGGCACCAGGATGCTCATGATCATGGATTCATGGTGCACGGCGCCAGCGGAGACTATGGTGAGATTGAGGTGTTCGAGGTGGATGTCAACGGACGGAGGCTCATTCCGGACAGCACCGTGGGTGCCGACCACGCTCTGTTCATTAGTCTAAGCTCGTGCTAACAAATGGCCTTCAACCTTCAAGATGCTAAGCTCGTGCTCGGCAGTGCCAACAAATGGCCTTCAAGATGCTAAGCTCGTGCTCAGGAGTGCCAACACAGACGCAAAGGCGCGGCGTAGATGGGCATGATGGATAAATCGGCTCGGCCCATGGAAGAGCTAGGCAGGCCGTCAATGAAAGAGGGAAAAAGAAGATGGGCTTGGAGAACAAAAAACGATAGGGCTTTATGAGATATTGGTTAGGGTACAGAGAGCTTTCTGGGCCGGATTCTAAAGATTTCAGAACTTTTGTCAAATCTAATTGGAACCGTCTTGAACATGTTTTGAAAATGTGATGCCCCATATAAAATAGAATTTCCAAACTGAAATAAAACTTGATTTTGAACAGCATTTTTACAAACTTTAAATTCTTTCATCTAAATACTTAGCTTTTGTGAATAGAAAATTTGAAAACTTTGGCCCCCGTTTTATTTTTTAACTTGTTTTTTTTGAAACATTTATTTTATTAAGACAAATTTTACAGATAAACCTCGGGTCTTAGTTGTATATTTTTCATTTTCCACTCTAATAAATTATGCAATCTGTATGGATACAACACCCCTTGGCAATTTGAATATATATTTATTAAAAAGTTATTTTTATCAGGAACAACCTAAAGCTTGATTTTAGAAAAATATTAAATCATATTATTTAGTTTTAAGCACATTCTGAAATATTTTTTTAGGGAGATGAGTGAGGCAATGGAGGTCCTCCCCACGGACTTGCATGTGCGGCTGAGAAATTGGAGAGGGGTGGTGGGGTGTGTTGTGGGTGGGTGGGCGGGTGGGGGGAGCAAATCATTCATTATTCAGTTGCTTCGTAAAAGATGTATCTTTATATGTCTATCTATTGAATGGAGATATTCAATAAAAGAAAACTTGTCGAGTGATAAACTCATGAGTGAATATCAGGCACTCATAAGACTAGCAGCCTGTTTGGCAGGCCGTAAACGATCGTGGATTATAAGCTGGAACAGTATTTTTTTCTCACACCAAATCAACCAAACCAGCCAGCAGTAAATAATCCACGATTCAGCCCGGCTAGCCGAACAGGCTGTAGGTGTGTGCATGCATGTTATTGGGTGTCACTACAAGAATTAATGCTTTACATGACGGATTACTTTGGTCACGGACAGTTGATCGAAAACGCATCATGGTTAACTAGCCATGACGATAAAAAAAACCGTCATGTATCTCACATTATACATTTGCTGGACCGAATCGAGCCGTCACAGATTAGCATTTGTGTTTGTCATGAATTAGTTGTCTGTCTCCTATAACCAGCCCATATCCAAACCCAAATCCAAACCATAGTGACGAAAAAGAACATCACAAATTGGTGTCACATCATCATTGCATTAACATGCAGTACAACTCATAATACACCGTACCAATCATAGAAACAAACACTGAGTTTCATTTATTAGCAAGTCCACTGCTGTCACATAGTTTGAGCACAATCAATTCACGATCAAGCTAACTAGTATGTATCAATTCACAATCAAGCTAACAAGTATTTTGGCCTATATATCTTTTCTAAGGCACATGGGTAGCACTTCCCCTATCTCGGCATCAACTTCTCTTGTCTTTGGTCAGAATCTCTTCTAGAGAGATGATCTGCAAAAATGGTGAAACACGCTTGCAGATAACCGTTGGGCCTCTGCCTCCACGCACCGCACTGCTGCCTCCTCAGGCCCTCTATAGCCAGATTGTTCTACAAAATAAGACTACAAATCAGTAAGCATTTCAGTTAAATCAACCATAAGTTCATTCATAGTAAAGTGGAACCAAAGACAGATGTTGATTGTAAGACATCACCAAAACAACTTAATTATAGTTCATCATAATAGGCATGTACACTTTTCATAAGTCAAATGGGCAAATGACAAGCATATTGAGAGCTCATGCCTTTTTCATAAATTACAGTACAATATCACACATTAAAGATATTTTCTAGCATTATACTTTACACATGAATTTAAATCTATCATACACTAGTAAGTTGAAAGCAGCAGCAGGTATCATCAGACAATGTTACAAAAGATGTACGTCTAGGAACTGATGCAATTTAGATGAAGAAATGCTGAAGACAGTTTCTGAAACTACTATACTCACATTTGCTTGCGTCCAATATGGATGGCCTTGCAGATCTACTGGGTCTTCCTTTTCTGCTTAAGCCAAGGTTAAAGATTCACGTGCACAAGTGTGTGGCCAATAGCAAACCGTGTAACTGTTTCAGTAAGGACCCTTGAATGTTTAGAGTAATTTCAGAGCATCTCATGAGTCAACACAATCCAAGAAAGATGTTTTGATCAGCAAACCAAGAGATACAGTGAAACTAAGATGGTAACATGTATTATACCAATTGATGTCTAACTAATACATACGAGATTGGATTTTTTATGAAGTTTTGGTTAACTGCTAAATATACCTGTACCTTTTAAGAAGACAGGTAAATTATTCCGAATTCCATGTGGGTCAATTATCTCATTTGTGTTCCCATCTGAATATAAGCTCTAAATACAAGCTAATAATATCTAGACCTCAATTGATAACGAAGGGAAATCCAAGCTCTAAATACAATCATCATACACACCTGTTCCATCTAAGGACCAAGGTAGCATCTCCATCCTCCAATACCCTAAACAAAAATACAAGATACATAATTTTTAGAAAACAGACACACCAAGAAACGAAAATGCATGAACCTGGACGTGGCAGATCCGGTCTCCCTCAGATGAGCGGCCGTGGATCTGGCCTCCCTTGCACGAGCGGACACAGCAGAGACGGCACCTCGGTGAGCTCGCGTTGGCGGTGGAGATGCGGAGAGGAGCGGTGCTCGGTGCGAGAGTCCATGAGATGCTGCTAGGTGGCCGGGTAGGAGAGGATAAGCAGCCCGTTCGGCAGGGCTGAATTGGCTGCCTGGTGCTGGCAGCCTGCCCAGCCAGCCAATTCCAGCGCCTCTAGCCTCCAGCCAGCAGCCAGCAGCTGGTTTGTAGAAGTTCAAACATTGGCGCCAACCAAGTGTAGCTCATGCTGATTTCAAACTTTCAAATTCAAACTACCATGCATTTCTAGATGATGCTGACTTACAGTTTCAACCAAGAATTTTAACCAATAATTTACAAGACAGAGAATTTTACAGTTTCAAACTACCATGAAATAGTGAAGCCTGAACTTTGGCAACCTCTTTCTCAACACTTCAGAGAAGTTAATTTACAGCATGAAGAGAAATATGGAAAACCTAGTAGAATACAAGCAGCAGTAAGACCTTGGAGATCATATGCACTCTGTCACACTCATACAGGATTCTTCTAGCTATGGTCACTTCTCTGTCACACTGATGAATGATGAGTAATAAAAAGAATCACACTTTCTCCTGTTGTTCTACCTCGGCCACCTGAACTGGCTTCGCTGCCGCCTCAGCAGTAGCTTCCTCTTTGTTGCCCCACAGCCCAAGGTAGAGTCCGAGAATAACCAGCACTGATCCTAGCACGCTGTAAGATGAAGAACACAAAGCAACAGTTAGGTAGGGAGAATGTTCAGTGAGGAACAGCACCATGTTCAGTCTTCAGTGAAAATAATTAGTCTGCAGTTAGGAAGCAGACCGTCGATGAGATGAGTAGCATGGTGTTGTGATTGTGACCTCACCTTCCAAGGTAGAGATGTTCATGGAGGATGAAGAGGTCGATGCCAGCAACGAAGATCTGAGCGAGCGGGCCGAAGGCAGCAGTGAACACAGGGCCTCTCTTCTCCACGCAGTATGTGAGCAGAAGGTACCCAATGCCAGAGGTCAGAATGCATGCTGAAGTCAAAAATAGTGTGGTAGGCACACATGAAAACATCACCCAGTCTCCTGAATGTTTACAAGATAGAGGTTAGATTGCATGCTTCATTCTTGCTAAGGCAACCACAAACTTTAGAGTGTGGATTACTGCCACTTATGTACATATATGTTCAACTTACTAGAGAAGACCACGAGGAGGTGGTACATCATATGCCTTAAACCCGCTGATGCAGATGGTTTGTCCTGCTTGCTCCAGCTTCACTATGTACTGCAGCACAAAGGCAATCAGTCATTCAAGAGAACTAGAACAAGTATGTTTGCACCAAAGCACATCCGATAAATGAACTGAACTTTGAAAATGAGATGATGGTTTCCCCCAGCTTCGCTACTAATTCAAGCACTTAATAAAATGTAACTAGGGAGTTGCCTGCTCTGGTGTTAAGGTGAAAGTCTTGTTTTCTATGTTGAATGCAAGATTTGGCATCTTTGAGATCTGATCGCAATCAACAGTTGATTCACCATTGGGGCTAGGGAGACGATCACAGAGCTGCAATGCACATTAGAATAAGAAATGCTGTCTCATTCTGCACAATTCCAAATCATAAAAAAACTGGCCAAACAAAACAAAGTATCCCAACCTGATTAGCATAATTCAAAATGAGCTCTTTTGTCTTGTTTTCTCGGAGTTGAATCTGTATCCAGACAACAACCATCTCACAAGCATTACAAAAAAGATCAGAACCATGATTTTGTCTCTCAACAACAGATTCAATTTGGTTGCTGCATGATAGTTCAATAAAACATGTCATGGAAAATAAAATTCATAGATACTACGACATGACTTAGAATAATTTATAAACTGAGCTAACCTGACAGAATGGGCACCATCAGATACACAGAGACCAATCTGAGTGCACACTTTCTGTGGGCTTGTCTGCTCAATTACACTATAGAACTTGGCACTTGTAGTTCTATCACTACAATTCCCCATACACCAATGAACACAATATGATAATCTCATAAACCATTTTTTGAAATGAACACAGTCCCACAAAACCTTACACATGCACACGATAAGACTGCCATGGAATTGTACCTACAGCTACTGGTTTCTAAAACAACAGCCTTGACCTAAATCAGACACCACTCCACAAAACCATAGATATTAACTCCCTAACTCTAGAGATAGGGTTCCCCAATTTAGCTCAACCCACTCCGGCACCTCATATGAGGGTGGATCTGCGCCGTACTTACGCATCCACAAAAAATTATCTAAAGTAAAGCATGAAATGATTATCATAGCCTGCTTCATCCTATAGTAGTACGGCACCCCGTCCAGAATCTGCCACCGTTCTTTCAACACCCCAAATATCCTTTCAATTACATTTCGTAACTTCGCATGAATGTAGTTGAATTTCTCCTCCCTCTACAACTGCTGGAAATCTATGCCCCTAAAATCATTTATGTGATACCTTGTGTTTCTGTAGGGGGTCATGTAACCTAGCATCTCCCTGTAACCCGTGTCCGCCAGGTAGTACCGGCCTACAAGCGATGAAAACAGCGAGAGATCAAATTGCAAATTGTGTAAGCAGACAATATACAGCCATCAGCTGTCATAGCAAATGGTGGATGTATGCTTCAATACATCTACTACAAGCAAACAATTACGAAATGTGAACATCAAGGCATCACGAACCTGCTAGGGGATGTGGGAACGAATCGTCATCTTGACAGTCTTTCAACACCGCCATGTCTTGGCATGCCCCTGCCTTCCCGGCCCCCTACGTATGTGAAACGGCCATCCATATCCACGATGGCATAAACATTAATTGTTGTTTCCCCTTTCCTATTATAGAAATCAGCCTTTGCTTCATGGTTAACCTCCACCTTTATGTGCATGCCATCTATAGCACCTATGCATCCATCAAACCATGGTGCATATGCAGCAAGTTTATGGCTCATGCGTGCGTAGTTTCTATCTGCTGGCACTAGGACAGTATTTGCCCACCTATACATGACCTCTGCAACTACTGTAATCTTTCTGCTAACTGTATCTAAAGACCTTTCAAACCTATCCTTGCACTCTCTACTAGCCGATTGGTGGGCACAGGTCCAGATGTACATGCCTAGAGCTTCTACCGAGGTGCACTTATCTGTTTGTGGCAGGCCAAACGGACAGCAGGGTTTCATGCAAATGCATGAAGTCATCACGCGTCATGCGCAAACTGTCTAAACATTTGGTATGGTCGGCAAGGGTAAGATGCATCCATTGGGCTCCAGTTAGCTTAGGAATGGGACAAGGAGGATTTACCTCAGGCCTTTGCTGTGACATAATACCTTTCAGTAGGATGAATGCTACCTTTGCCACAGGTCACAATGCTCGGTCCATCACTAGAAGTGTCGCTGTACGACGACTCATCAGTGCTGCTCATGCTGCTCATGATGCTACCTGCAAATGGGCAGAAATCAGTCAGATTGTAATGCAGATATTAGGAACAAAACATGTGCAAATAAGTGAACATATGAAGATACCTGAACTAGGTAGCACCTTGAAAATAGGTTGGGATGTACAAGAGAAAAGTGATACATGCATAATGTCTTACAACACTCACAGCAGTACACAAATTTTTTATTCAAAACACGAGACAACGACATGCACTCAACAGATAGGTGATACATGCATAATGTCTTTGCTAATACAAAAAAACAAACATAACGAAACAACAAACAGAATGAACTCAACATGCACATGGTGGATATTCGCAAATAGTTAGAAAAACAAGAAATGTGCTGATCACTGGTACTTGTTGGAGCACACAAAGTCCCACGTCACATTGATCCAGTTTAGCCGGCCCTCTTTAGATTTCATTTTAAGAAAACCCTAATGACGGAGCCTATCTCTGCAAAGGTTTAGGGCTTGCACGAATACTACATCAGCCTCGCTGATACCATCTTGAATCAGAATGTCCTGGACTTGGGCCAACTCCTGAGCATCGACGTTACGACGGGCCTTCTGGGACCTAGCCTCTCTGAGAAATTGGCCCAGGTCTTCAAGGCACTCTTCTACGGATGGAGTTTGGCTACTCTTCTTGCTGCGAGGACTATTAACTGAATATTCTCTATGGACTTGCTTCGAGGGCTGATGACTACTAGGTGGAACGACCGGCTCATCCGACAAGGATGGAGGAGTGCGAGGGCTTCCATTACTGGGTGACTTGTCAGGTCAATGCCCCCCCGCCGATACCAACTGGCCCCTGTCACATGGGGTACGTCCCAAAATCATGATCAGTTGCTCACAGCATTGGGGCCGTTTGAACTTGTTTCTAGCGGGTTGGCTACTTTCTTGCACGTGTTCCAGTGATGGCGAAGTTAGTACTAAGTTAGTAGGAACCTAATTGCTACAAAAAATCAAAGAAATGCGTGTAGTTAGTACCCCAGGGCTGGCACCGTACCACTCGGGGTTAGTTGTAACCTCTCCAGTTAGCGGGTCATGGCCTAGCCCAGTATGGGTCTATCTGTCGCGCCAATTGAAGTAATAATGTTTTAGCTCATTGTACTTGTTCTGGCGCACTTTCTTGTTGTACCCAAGGTTCGTGACTTCGTTGAAGTCATGAACGATATTGGTCCACCCTAGTGAGGTTGGACCGTGGGCTCCGCTCCAGTGACAGAGGTCTTTCTGCTTGATGATTAGGTCAAGAAGCAGAGAGGTTGTTCTGTCATCCTAGCAAGCACAGTCCTGGCTCATCTGATTCAAGGATCAACAAAGCTATTAGTAATGCACTAGTACCAAAATGTAATCACCAATTAGGACATTGTATTAGAATCTGCTGGAAACTAAAAACTGAGCCAACACACACAAAAAAGAGAGAGAAATCATAGCCATGTGGCTTATGTCAACATAATGGAGGATGGAACTCCCTGCATATCAAGTTGGCAACCCAGATAATAAGTGGTAGACACCAAAAGGCGAACTGCCAAAAGGGGGAGACAGCGGGTCTATTGTGAACACATTAAGAAAACAAACTAGATGGTTGACTGCCATATAGAAGACACACCAAGGCAACATAGAAGCACAAAGTCCAATTTTTCAATTAAAAATCACAAAGGTTTGATGTCTTAAGGACTGCCCCACAAGCAAGAATCTGTTGTATGTTGGAAACTGAAAATTGAGGAATGTATTAGAATTTGATAGAAGCAAGCAAGAATCTGATGGAAACTGAAAACTGAGCATGCATACAAAATTTCATGGTGAAAAGCAAGAGATGAAGCAAGCAAATTAACCACAAGAATGACCATGGTGCGTAAGGATCACCATTCATTGTCACTGTAACATGACCAAAAGAGAACTAAACCCCAAATCCAAACAGCAAATTGACAAATCATATCCCTAACTTGCCTTTTGTGGCCGTTTGCGGCGTTTTGAGCGGAGGTTGTAGTGGCTGCCAGCAGTTGGAGAGCAAGACGAAGCCGACGACGCTACTAGTTTGGGTAGCGTTGATCACAACCGGACGAAACGTCCCTTCTATGTCTGCAGTGCAATCATAGAGCACACTTGTAAGATGACAAACATAATCTGAAAAATTGAACATTTAAAGGGGTGAAGAACATTACATGTGTACTGTCTAACATAATCTGAACAAGAATATCAACAGAGAATTCATTGTGTACGAAGTTAACACTAATGAAGCCTTAAGCTATACTTTTCACCACTTAGGCAAGAATGAGCTAAAACAATCAACTATATGTACACAAAGATTCAGAACCATTGTTTAGGGTTTGCAGTCAATTTTTGCTTGCTGGGAAACTATGTGGCATCATTATGAGGCATAAATGCCAAAGCGCTAAAAAGCTATGTGACAAAACAAAATCAGTTTAATTTCTTTGGGCACAGGGTTTATCTTCCGCATCTGGGACTTGGAAGATGCAGAGATAAGTGAAAACACCCGTACTTGACATCTAAGTGTGACATTTCCTTGCTTATTTGGCATACCCCCACGCATATTCTACATATAGCTATTTCAGACTCCAGTTCTGTTTAGTACGTATGAATATCAAAGCAATGATAAATCAGGCCAAGCTCAAAGACCAATTGCGTTGATACAACAATCAAATAAACAACGGTTAGCAAAAGGTGATTCAAAGGTTAACTAAGCCATTAAGCATCATTTGCCAGATCTGTTCGGAAAGCATTCAGAAACATAGTCCTAAAATATGTATGTAGAGCACTTCTGTAATATAGAAACAAGATGTGGGGATTTCTATCGAATACATAGAGGAGCAGACATGAGTACATTTTGGATCTCAGATCCGGCGGGGTCAAACTACGCCGGCGTCGGGTTCCGGGGGGCTTACCATTCTAGAAGGAGTCGACGTTGATGGACGCGGGGTCCGGGGAGGGAAGGCCGAGACCACTGTCACCGAGGCCGGTGAGAGTGAGGGAAACCCTAGCCGCGCGGAGGTCAAACTACAAGACGACCAGCTGTGGCTCAGAGGCGGCCAGGCGAGAGGATGGAGGCGTGGGATTCGGGTTACCTGGCTGGCCGTAGGCGCCGTCGATGGAGATGGGGTGGGGGAAGAGGACGACGACACTGTAACCGCAGCCCCGGCGAGGAGGACGGCATACAGAGGCAGCCACGCCCGGATCCGGTGGCCACCGACGCCGCCCGTTGACGCGGCGCGGACTATCGCCGGTAAATGCGCGGAGCGATGGCGAGGAGCGGCGCGTGTGCATGCAACCCTAGCCACCGATGGGAGAAAGGAGAGAAAGTGAGAGACGCGAGCGAGCAACGGGTATAAGACCAGCCGTTCGGCTGGTGCTGGGCTGCCGAACGGCTGGGCTGATAAGCCCAGCACCAGCCAGCCCAGCCAGCCTACCGAACAGGCTGAAGATTGGGAGCAGGGAGAGAAGGGACCGGGAGAGAGAGAGAGCCGAGGGAGAGAGAGGTTGCGTGAGGAATACATCGGCCGGGGCAAAATATCAACATCCTGTCCTCATTTTCATTTTTTATTTTCTTTTTTTATAATCTTTTATCTTTTTTCTTTTTTAATGGTAAGTTGTGATATCAATATATGTGATATGAATATACGACACTTTTTAAATGGTAAACCATGAATATCAATGTACAACACTTATGTAAGGTTCATTTTAAATCATAAAATTATATTTTGGCTCACATATTTCACTCTAGCCTATATCTTGGAGTTAGACAGAAAAAAAAACATTTGTTTGCTAGTGAATACTCTGGATCTTGCATCGTTTACAAGGGAATATGATCTGTAACGTTCAACCGTGATGACAACTAAATCAGTCGTCACAGATGTATCACCTCAAGAATGAACCGTCACAGATAATAGAATTCTACGATGCTTTCTTAGAACGTCACTAGAAAACCGTCATGTAAAGCCTTAATTCTTGTAGTGTGTATGCATTCTTGGGAAGGTCTACATCTGTAATATGATTTGCAAGAAAAAATGTTACTATAAACTGTACGCCTAAATGATAATTTGGCATGTTTAAACATCATGGTAAACGCTACAGTGTGGTATATGGTTTTCGTTTAATCTGTGATTTATCCCATTTAAATGGCCGTTTAGCCCGAATAATAATGGCTAAACAATAGGTGGTCGGTTCTTTATTATTAGACGTTTCGAAAAACACTATTAATACTGATGAACATATCAAAAGATTGCACATACCTGTAGAGCAAAGTAAGGAAATTATATGTTTTTAAATAATTAAGGTCAGTGAACAGAGTTCAAACACGTGCAGAACACATAGAGGAGAAGCCTAAAGGGCCTTGACAATCTTAAAAAGAAAGAGAACATCATCTATTATTAAAAGTTTAAAAATATCATCCGACCACTACAAACATGTATTACATAGAGCCTTTAAAGCAAAGATAGATGAGAAACTAAAAAAAAAGGACAACTAGTTAACTAGTGTTATCTATATGGCTAGAATAAAGCTGACTGTTAACTACCACATAATTATTTGGACACTCTTTGATGATTGATTGGAACACTGGAGGCTATCTTTGGTTCTGTTTTGAGATCACTAATTTTTGCACAAAGTGCAAATGCACAGGGAGTGAATTGGATCTCCTAAGCAATGATATTCCTTTGCATAGGAACCATCAGAGAATTTGCCCTCCAAATAACAATTTGCCTTGCAGTAAGCCTTAAAGCAGAATGGGTGCACTTTAACAAATTGCCTGCAAGTTTCTGCAAGAAATATATCCGCACATTAGAATATTATAATTTCACATGATTTGGATCATAACAAAACAATCATCTCACTAGTTGCAATACCCAAATCTGAATTGATGGAAGTATACCATACATCAATATATGTCATCAAATATAAATGAATATGGTGAAAAAAAAATAGAGATCCAAGAATCACAAACCGGCAAAAGTAGGATCTCCTTGTAAGACAAGCACTAGGAGGAAGCATAGAACAACATATCTCGCCTCCATAATGAAACTTAAATTGTGTACAATCTACTATGTTGGAGATGAGTGATTTGTGACCATTTTCAATTATGTGGGCGGTATTAAATAGAGAGTGCATGCACAAGCAATATGACTCTGCGTAAATGGTGTGTTGGACTGTTTCAACTAACTAACAATCAGTTACAAGTAGACTAAAGCTCGGCAGAGATTGGTCTTAGATCAATCACATCCACCTATATATGATCTGCATGTAAATCTAGATCCAATTAAACCAGCATCGCTCACACCACAAGAACTGACATGCAAACTCTGTTCATGCATGGAGAGTGGGGAACTTTGCATGGTATATATTTGCTATCTTTGGAACGAGCCACGTTTGCACGTAGGCATAGATACACTTAAGGAACTACTTTTTTGCTCCGTTTTTTTATCAATTATACAAATTAAAATATTCAACAATAGCCACAAGTTTTTTGTGCATAACAGGTACTATTGAAGTACTTATATAACAGGGTAGCTAGTTTGCACCGATAGTTTCCCTAATGGTCAATCTTAAGGATTCTGGCCAACATGTCCAACCCAAACCTACATCTCCGATTATGATCTCTCATGATCATCCAACCTTCTAGCCTATCTACTTGTTTCTCATATCACCCCCTCAAATCTATCCAGGAATGATGAATTGGAACTAGTCAGAGCCAGTGGTGCCTGGACCTAGTTTAGTCAGAACCTAGTTTGGTCCAGCCCTAGCAGTTACACAGACCATTTACAACTAGTTGGAATAGGTGGAATGGTGGGAGTTGGCACCATGCTCATGAGAAAAGTCTAGCAGAGGCAAAATGACATGGCTTATGTGGGTGCGCTAGCTCAGTCGGACGGTCTGAGTGGGGGCACATGTGCCCCTGTGCAGGTATGGGGATTATATTGTTATTTATTGTCAAATTATGTGCAGCACCGTACCATTTATAGAAGAGGGGAAAAAAGCTAGGATTCGTATTACAAAGTGCCCTTGATCAAACAACTATATTCAACACATATTCGAGGGCACTTTGGTCACAATTTGTTAACACTCTCATTCTACATATGGATTTGTCGGCTGAGTCTCCACTCACATTTGAGCCCAACCCAAGGACTGAATTTATGCGCACCTCTTCAGCGTGGAGCTAGCTGTTTGGGCTGCACCCATGTTAGCACCGTTGTAGTCCCTCAACTCCATCTGGTGCATGAGTGCGAAGCTCCATTGGGGCCCTCCATGATGTGATGCTCTTTTCTTCGCTAACATCACTGTGTGGGTGGCACAAGCACTCTATAGCCTACTTTGAAGGACAACACCTTCTCAGCTATTAGGTTATTACTGTGCACGACTGCCTTGCAGCGGAGGGTGTCTTCATAATAAGCCTTACTTATTTCGACTAAAGTTTAGATGTACACCTGCACGTGCGGTATGTTTGAAATACATGCACACAGAACGTGTGATGGATTGAAACATGAATCTTTTTGGCACAATGTGAGTTAGTTGCCTAATTCGATTAAAGTAGTTTGGGTGATATAATTTTAGAGTTTTTTCCACATTCAGCTAGAAACGAGCCGACGACAAATCCCAACTTTTCTCTCTTTATTTTTTTCCTCGGTGCTCCGCGTGCTGACTGGGCAGTGCAGCTCATTGTATACTAGTGCCTCTCTCTCTTCTCTGTATAGAATATAGGATGTGGAGGCTATAGAGTGCTCCTGTGATCCGTCACCTCTTCTCTCTCACTTTTCTCACTAGTCACAAGGAGCTGCGCCTGCGCCTCTCCTTTCACTTAGCCTGCTTAGGCCCTGTTCGCTTCCTGGGGAATGACCTCCAGGAAGAATTCCCGGCCGGATCGGTACTTTCATTTATATTAGCTTTCCAAGGCTGAAATCGTTCCTGGCGTCGAATCGGCTCAAACGAACGGAGCCTTAGTGAATCAGCAGTCCGTAGCCATAGACTGCTGAGACAACTAGATTCAGGTTCTTTGCTGAGTGCCTGAGGCACTTGGCAAAGGCCAAATTACACTCGGCAAAGAACACACGGCAAAAAATTGATCGGCAAAGACCTCTTTGCCGAGTGTCTTTTATCGGGCACTCGGCAAAGAAAAGCGACCGTCACGGCGCCAGTCCCGTTCACGGTGGCTTTGCCGAGTGCCAACCCTGCAGGCACTCGGCAAAGATTTTTTTATTTTTTTTTTAAATTTTCTTTGCCGAGTGCCCCCTGGCCGGCGCTCGGCAAAGTTTTAATTTTTTTTAAAAAAAAATCTTTGCCGAGTGCCCTCTTGCCGGCACTCGGCAAAGTTGGAATTTTTTTAAAGGAATTCTTTGCCGAGTGCCCTCTGGTCGGCACTCGGCAAAGTTTGAATTTTTTTTTTTAAAAAAATTCTTTGCCGAGTGCCCTCTGGCCAGCACTCGGTAAAGCTGGAAAAATGGTTTTCCGAGCGCCCATTTTTCCATCTTCAAATTTATATTTTTCGAAAAAATTCAAGTAAACGAAATAAAGTAACTAAATATATCAAAAAGCCATAAAAATCTCCAAATTCTAACTGAGAGTTCCTGGTACTTTAAAAGGGTTGCACAAAAAATTTGGAGGCCAAAAACAAAAAAAAAAACGTTGCCGAGTGCCGGGGCATCACTACTGGAATCTCGCTTTTTTCTGTGTGTGCGAAAGCACACAGAAAAATGTGAATACCGTCAGAAAAATATTTTTCTGACGGTGTACCCTCTGAAAAATACCCACAGAAATATAATGACAGAAAAATCAAATTTTTCTGTGGGTTCACCGTCAGAAACAATTTTTCTGTGGGTCTCGCGCACAGAAAAATTGTGTTCGCCTAGATTAAAACTAATTTTTCTGTGTGTTAATCCACACAGAAAAAGAAATAAACGCACAGAAAAACACATGTTTTTTCTGTCGGTCTTGGTGAACTCACAGAAAAATTCATTTCGCCCAGATTAAAAAAAATTCTGTGTAGCCAGCCTCACAGGAAAAAAGAGTTAAACACACAAAAAATATATTTTAAAACAGTAGCAACAACATATTAAAATATAAATTTTCCATACAGTAATTTTTGTGCATGACCAACAAGGTTTCATTCAAATAATACACAAATATGAATACTACAATGAATTCACAAATATGGATATCGAAAAAGAAACCAAACTATTTTTTGTTGTTCAACCAGTGAAGTTCACAAATGAAGTGGAGGGCAAATTCACTGCACCATGGGATCAGGGTTCCCAGCAGCAAGAATATCAAGCAAAGAGTTATGGGGCTCCAGCTCGTCGTGCCACAGGGGTAGCTTGTCGCCAGGATAAAAGTTCCTCTTCACGCCATCGGCATTTATCTGCAGTGCAACCAAATTGAGTTTATTTTGAACTAAAAAAAGGTTTAAGCCAAGAGAACACAAGCATAGGAAATGGCAGTAAGAGATAAGTATAGGCAAAACACAAACACAGATTGCAGGTCACTGCATTCTTGCAGACTGAACATAATTTTTTTACAAGGTAAACCTCAAGAAAATGAAAACTGAGCAAATAGATAGAATTCACTGAGTGGATGTGGTAAGCAAGTGAATGAATCAAGTAACAGAAGAGTAAACAACATGGAGTCTAGCAGCATTGAGATAAGGCGCATTCCAATTGATCTTGTACCTTTGTTCTAATTCATTTTGGTACAATCATTTTTTTTGAAACTACAATCCATTTTATTAATTGACAGAAGAATGTACAGCACCACACAAGAAATTAAATGATCAAAAGTTACGATTTTCAGTTACAGCTGATTGAGTTTCACTCCGAAAGCTATCAAAAGCATCATGCTAGATATAAGTGGCAAAACTGATGAACAGATAAAAACACAAAGACATCAAATATCAGCAAGATGCCACAAAAGGCACATCAAATACCTAAAGTACCTCGGCACAAATTTTATCTGAGAACCTGTTTAATGGTTGCCTTCCTCCTATTGCCATGCACTTCGGCTTTGATTTTGGCACATTGTTGAATCCATAAGCTATAGCAACGTCCTTTGTAGAAGCCAAACATAAATTAAACCAGTTAACAATGACATCAAACCTACAAAAAGAGTTGAAACAGCTAGATAATAGCAGATATACCTCCGACAAATCACGGGCATGCAGAATATCACTTCTTGTTGGAGGAACAGACACTGAAATGCGAGGCTCCCCCTTCAATGAGCGACTTTCAGCTTGCAGTTGCATTTTATTCAAAAGACAGACAACCTAAGTTTCAGATGCACTGTTATTAATCCAGATTGAAAACATCCTTGCTAAAACTTTCAGAAACTTGCAGGTACCTATTTCTCGTCCTGGGAGATACCAATAGGTACCTGTTATTAATCCAGCTTTCAGAAACTTTCAGAAACTTGCAGGTAACTGTACGGACAACCCCTCCACTAGCACCATCACGGGCCATAGCAAGGGAAACTACCTTCACCACAAATTTCTGTATATATGAACAATAGAAACATATTAGGAACATTGAGGCTAGTTGTACTCTATTCGCTTTACACAATTATAATAACCTTCAGTCATACTACTACACTAGAGACTACCTTTACACAATTCCAGGATCTCAATTAAAACAACTGATTCTGGTAACAAGGACTGGCGTTAGAAATCATTGTTGAAAAACATGATGCTGTAAGCAATGGTGATGCCTGGAGGACTTCTGGGGATTGGTAGATCTTGCCTTGTTTAGGATCAGTGTCTATTCTAGTTTGATTGGGTTAATTAGATATTCTGAGGTGTTGTATAATACTTAAGTTGGAGAGCAAAACATTCAGAAAGGCAGCTCATGGGAAAATGGCACAACAATGAACTCAAGTTGGGAACAAAATGCTAGTGCTGCGAATGATTCTGGGGTAATCTGGCTACAACACCAGTGGGCAATTCAGATGCTAAGCAATCAGATTCTTGGGATGGTTGGAATGCTGTGCCTGCTGAGAACTCACAAGGTACTGCTCAATGGAAAGAGACAACGGTTTGAACTAACAATAGAGGAGAAGAACATTCTTCTAGAAGTTGAACCCATAATTTTCCATGTGAGAAGTTGAGTAATCTTGAGTGGTTTGTCACATGAATGCAATAACAGAAAGCTAACATGGTAGAATGGGCAAGTTTTCTTATATGAGAAAGATGTCTAAAAAAATCTGTAGACCAAAATAGATGCAGGTACAGTTCAGTAACGGTCTTGTGACAATGGAAATGACTACACATACATAGCATTTCAGTACAACAGAGAATTAAGTAATGTGAAACGCTAACCCAAGATAGATTGAGAAATAACTGTTACTAGACAAATTGTCGAAGGGAGAACAAAGGGGTGGGCGCATACCTGGTGAGAAATAACTCCCAGCTCCTCTATATCACTGCAAAGTGTCAAAAGATTAGAGTTTTACCTTATTGGCAAGGATCCCAGTATCACACCACTGCAGTTGAGCGCAGCAGTAGCACTTTCAGCCTGGAAATTAAGAAACAAATGGATCTTATTGAGATGGGGGTTTATTTCTTGAAAAAAGAGGAGAAACAACAATTACTCCTATGTTACAACAAAAGCACCATCTAAAGGACCCAGCTTTTACAAATATATTGAATTAAGCATTGCCTTCAACAAATAATCAGCACGAGAAGGCTCGAGAAAGTAAGGCAGTGCAAAGGAACAGATCAGTTATATACTATCACAGAGTAGTGATGACAAATTGTCTCTTGCCCTTTGCTATGTTTATACCTTAAGAATAACTAGATGCTGAAATTGCAGCAAGGTATCCTCTCCTTGATGTCTCCAGCAGTGTCTTTGTTACCTTTGTGATGACAAAAGAAAAGGTCAACTAAATGCTCCTGATGGTGGCAATGAAACAACACATATAAAGATTTTGATGGCAAATTAACCTCAGGACCATTGGCGAGAGAGTGTACAAGTGTCATGAACGAAGTGCTTAACCATCCCCAGCCACTTCCAGAAGCAGAAACAGACCTTGCACAACCAGAAGGGTGTTTAAGTGTTGTAGCCTGTGAGGTACAATTGTGTTAATGTCTTAAGGAAACAAAACTGCTGTAGAAAACTCACATGTGCACCGTATAGGTGGCGACAGTCAAATTGTCACACAAGAAAGAGGAGCCAAACCTGATCCAATCTGAACAAACATTCAAGTCCTAACTACATATATTTCATCTGGAGCAAAAGAACAAGAGCAAAAGAACTCGAGAAATGGCTCAGATTTACCCATTATCAGCATGACAACTGCAACTTAATTTCACCTGGAACTTAATTTAATTCTCTCTCTAATGGGAATTGAACTGGCCACAGAACTGGTTGCTTGTACTAGTACAAGCCATCCTAGTTAAGCAGCAAACAGAACAAAATATCCCAAGTACTAGCTCATAAGGTGCTAAAGTGCAGAAGTTTTCTAATGGAAACTTGATTCATCACAGCCACTCAAGAGTAGTACAAAACAAAAAAAAGTCACAAGGGCATAGTTAGGCATAGTTACTCGCTAATTATACAGCTAACAGAAGCTCTAATAAAAAAAATAAAAAAAGGCACGCCGACACCACAACCGCACCACCAGCACCGCCGCCGCTCTTGGCCAGGGGGCTGTAGCTCGCCCCTGGCCCGCGCAGCCGTCCCCACCGTCGCCTGGGGTGCACCGCCACGGGGCCCCCTCCCTGGATCTCGCCGTTGAGGGAGGGAGGGAGGGGGCGGCACCGGCCGCCGGATCTGGCCGGTGGGGAGCGGGAGGGGAGGGGCCGCGCCGGGGAAGAAGGTAGGGGAGGGGGCGGCACCGGGCGCGTCGGATCTGGCCGGTGGGGAGCGAGAGGGGAGGGGCCGCGCCGGGGAACAGGAAGCGGGAGGGGAGGGGCCGCACCGGGGAAGAAGGTAGGGGAGGGGGGAGAGGGAGGGGGGCGGCACCGGCTGCGCTGGATCTCGCCGGTGGGGAGCGGGAGGGGAGGGGCCGCACCGGGGAAGAAGGTAGGGGAGGGGGGAGAGGGAGGGGGCGGCACCGGCCGCCGGATCTCGCCGGTGCAGAGCGGGAGGGGAGGGGCCGCGCCGGGGAACGCCGGCCGTGCCGGATCTCGGGAAGAAGGTAGGGGAGGGGGGGGGGGGGGGGGGGGAGAGGGAGGGGGCGGCACCAGCCGCGCCGAGGAAGAAGGGGAGGGGCAGGATCCGGCGGAGGATGGGCGGGTGCGGGTGCGGGTGCGGGAGGAGTGGAGGGGAGTGTGGGGGGCTGGGGAGGGGAGGGGAGGGTGCGGCGGGGAAGAAGAAGGGGAGGGAGGGGAGCGTGCGTGCGTGAGGAGCCGAGCGGGCGAGTCCGCGGCGGGTTAGGGTTAGGAAATCTTGGTTTTTTCCGTGCGTGTGTATGTTTTTTCCGTGTGTTTTAAAATACCGACAGAATAATAACATTTTTTCTGTGCGTGCATATCATTTTTTCTGTGCGTTTTTAAAGAACCGACAGAATAAGTTTCATTTTTCTGTGAGTGTTGATTTTTTCCGTGTATTGTCACGCACAGAAAAATCATACAATTATTCTGTGGGTTTTCGTATTTTTCTGTGGGGATATTTTGAAACCCACAGAAAAATGCGTACCGAAACAAACGCACAGAAAAATTTATCACCCACAGAACAATTCGAGTTTCCAGTAGTGCATGGCACTCGGCAAAGGGGTCTTTGCCGAGTGCCAAGAATAAGGCACTCGGCAAAGAGGGTTTTGGATATTTTTTTTTAAAAAATATCATCTTTGTCGAGTGCCTTCACAGGGGCACTCGGCAAAGACATTTCGAAAAAAAAAAATTCTTTGCCGAGCGCCGTGTCAGGGGCACTCGGCAAAGTATTTTCAAAAAAAAAAATCTTTGCTGAGTGCCTAACAGCAGGCACTCGGCAAAGAAGGACGTGGCCGAACACCGTTACGCGGGGCAGCCTATGCCGAGTGCCACGCTTTTGCCGAGAGCCTGGCACTCGGCAAATAGGTCCTTTGCCGAGAGCCTTTTTTTTGCCAAGTGCCCAACACTCGGCAAAGAACTCTTTGCCGAGTGCGGTACTCGGTAAAGAAGGTCTTTGCCGAGTGCCCGATTTTTGACACTCGGCAAAGCAATTTGCACTCAGCAAATATCCCGTTTCCAGTAGTGTGATTTCCTGAAGCAAGGCTAGTGGAAAGGAGACACAACAACATGTAAATAGTGAGAAGAATATGAGAAGAGAGGTGAGTGATCGTAGAAGGTCCACCTCCCACATCCTTTTACATATAGAGAAGAGAGTACGCATGTGGAGCACCAATGGAAAAAAAAAGAGCAAAGAAAATGAGATTTGCGGCTCGTTGTCTAACTGAAAATGCAAGAAAACTCTAAAATTGCTCAAACAACTTTAGTAGAATGATTCAACTAACTCACATTAATTGTCACTCACTTCTCAATCCATGCATCACACGGTGTGCATGCATGCATGTATTTCAAACATACTGTACGCATGCAGGTTTCAACTTTAATGGATACAGGTAACATAAGGTCAATTGTTTGCCAACTGTAGCAGGAAGAGGTGTGCGGACAATCAGGGGTTGAGAAGAGACGACAGAAGATGGGGATCTGAGGAGCTAGGTTTGGGGCCGAGCATATACAAGTTGACAGAGAGAGTTCCACTCCCTGGAGTCCGGACAACTATGCATGCACACACCGGCCGGGGCTCCAAACAAAACACACACCAGATGTGTGTTCATCGTCATTGCTAACCAGCTGGATGCAATCTTGCACGCACTAGACAAGCACAGCTATATGATCGAGTGACCAACTCTTTTCACTGACGGGTGAAAAAGGCAAGATTTCAGACGCATGCATGAACACGATCTGGTTCACGCGGCGGGGCATGTGCTAGCTGCTGGTGTAGACAGCCGGGCGAGAGAGTTTCTATTACCATTTACCAACGACTCATTCACACATGCATCCGGCGTTGCTGTATCATTCATGAGGTGAGGGATTTAGACTACACAAGAAAATCAACGTTTCATAGAGTTCTCCGGCTAAGGAACAAATTAAATTAAGAGCAGGAGTCTTCACAATGTATGGTGCTGCCAGTTCATGCTAAAAGCGATAAGTTTGGAGTAGCTAGTATCTGTTTCCTGGTCATTTATAGATTGTGAGAGACCAATAATTCCGGAGCACGAGAAGGAGCACCACGTATGTAAAGTCACCCAACCACACCCTGTCCTCCACATGATGACATATCACCACGACACACCAAGGCTTGATGTTGTTCACGGGACAAATATAATTTGATGAGTTGTATGAAAGGCAAAGTGCTAAGAACAGGTGTGTGCTCAAGACATCGAAGAATCCATGTTCATCGCGTCTGAACTCTGAAATGCAGCGACTGGTTTATCATTGCTGAAGCAAAGGAGCACACCCAACTACTAGTGTATTGGCGAGCGGTCTAGGTAAAAAGATAGTTCACTAGCCAGTTGCAAATGAATTAGCCTAATTAGCTGGACAGAGTGTCCACTTTGCAGTTTGGCTATATATATCCGGCCAGCGTTATCTGTGTGCGTATTGTGGACCTACACTACTGCACAAAACTTAACCGAGGCGGGCAAACCAACCGCCTCGGTCGAAAGGTCACGGTAAATGGGTATTTTCTGAGACGGTTGGATGCCTGCCTCGGTTAATCAAATAAAAAAAAGAAAAAAAAATCCATGGACAAGCCCGGCGA
Source organism: Miscanthus floridulus (assembly GCF_019320115.1). NCBI lineage: Eukaryota > Viridiplantae > Streptophyta > Magnoliopsida > Poales > Poaceae > Miscanthus > Miscanthus floridulus. Next base: position 1,227,418 of record NC_089589.1, read on the forward strand.
GCCCATCCACGGGCCCGCCGAGCCCATCCACGCGCTGCCGCCGCCATAGTTACTCGCCGGTGATGCATCCTCGCTGGACCACCGGGATCCGCCCGCCCGCCTTTGGATCTGGTCGCCCGCACGCCACCTGCCGCCGGATCTGGAGCAAGGGCGTGGCTGTGGCCCCCAACCACCGCGCCGCCGCCGGGAATGGAGGGGAGGAGCGCCGCCGTGACCAGATCCACCTCCGCCGCAACCCGATCCGCCTTCTCCACCACCGCGTGCCACCCGCGCGAGGCCAATTTGGCCTCCTTCGCCCCGCGCACGCCACCGGAAGGGGGCGCCGGGATGGGGAGGGGAGGGGGTGCCGCGAGAGGAAGGGAGGGCGTAGCCGGGAGGGTTGGGGAGGGGGCGCTGCTGGGATGGTTGGGGAGGGGGCAGCTGGGAAGGTTGGGGAGGGGAGTGTGGGGGCGTGTCGGGAGCGAGAGAGAAAGAGAGAGGGAGATTGACGCGGAGTGAGGGCTCCAGGCCGCCGGGAGGGGAGTGAGGGTGCGCTTGACGCGTCTGGGAAGGGAGAGAGGAGCACGGTTGGGGAGGGAAACCCTAAAGTCTATTATATATATGTGCGCTTGGAACTGGGCCTCATGGGCTAGCGGGTTGGGCCTGATTTACTGAGGCGGTTGAGTTATAATGTCCGCCTTGGTTAATGATTTACCGAGGCGGTTGCATTAGGATGCCCGTCTCGGTTAATATATATTAACCAAGACGGGCCTATTATGTTGCTCGCCTCGGTTAATGATTTACCGAGGTGGTTGCTGGGCCGGCTGCCTGGCCACGAATAACCGAGGTGGGCAACCGGCCCAATCGCCTCGGAGGCCAATTTGCAAACGCCTTGCAAAAGATTTTGTATAGTAGTGCTAGTCAAAGAATGATTGTATTTATCATGAACCATAATAAATTGTAAAACGTTTTGGCTTTTCAAAAACTAGACGTAGTGCATATCAAAAATTATGAGTATGTATCTAGAAAACCAAAGCATATTACAATTTGGAATGGAGTAGATGATGGCAATGTGTTGTTCCTATATCACGTATATGTACGTAATGGTAAGAAATGTCAAGCTTTGTGGTAACTTAATTTGATGCTTGAGGAAATTATATTTCATATGGATCAGAGTCCTATTATAAAAACTACTGAATACCCATGGATTGATTTACTGAATCATTTGGTCTTCCCCGGAGATATCTGAATCTTATCTGTGCTTACTACGTACTTACTTCTGAATTTTTTGGGATGAGAATATATGTGTCCAGAGAATTAACCTGTGAGGCTATATGAATCCATGCATTTTTCTTAGATCTGTGTTGGATCCTTGAAATTCCTTAATATATGCAGTTCAGAGAAGCACCTCCATGGCAGGGCGGTGACGGATAGGATTATCCGACGATAACAATAAGACATTGTAACAAACGTTGCCGGAAAGATCCCGTAACATAATTTGATGCTTGAGACCTTCTTTTATGCTGCCCACGTTGCCGGAGCTGGTCTGGTGCCTGCGCATGCATTATCAAAAAGGTGGGGGAAAAGCTCCGCCAAAAGCTCACCATACGTGCTTCTCGTAGATTTGGCGCTGCAGAGGGAGATGAGTGGCGGGCCTGGCGAACAGAGATTGAGAACCTACCGGCGGTGAGCTAGCTTCCCGCAGTGCCACCTCCCATCTTGCGGCTTGATCGAGTGACAGAAATAAATGAGCGGAGAGGTGAGGGGTCCGACGAGCTTCACATCATCATTTTTAATTTATAGAGAGAAATAAAGATCAGGGAACAGAGAAATGGAACTGTAGCATGCATGACTAGATGAAAAATCCAATGCCTGTTAACGCGCCAGTCAGGGCTGCGTCATTCAGCCTGTTCGTTTGGCTGTGGCTTGTCGTAAACGATCGTAAATTTCCAGCCGGAACAGTATTTTTCTCTCACACAAACCAGCCAGCAGTCCTTCATCACGAACCAACAACGAAACGAACCAGCCAACCGAACAGGCTGATTAGTTCGCCAACAGAATATATGGAGTTATTAGCAGGTGGACATATATAGGGTGCGAGCAGAATAAGCCCATCTCAGATTTCTTCTTGCTTACCTCTATAAGGTTATGTCGAGCTTTTGTCTAGCTACCAAGGTAGCCCTTTGTTATAAACACTTAATTTTTTTTTAGCCTCTACTCTGGGTACAGCTGTAGAATCTGTTCATGTACGAATACACACCCTACACATACCACGCGTACACAATCAGATCTACAACTAAACGCAGATAGGAAGACCTCGTCCTTCTTGAGATCACCGGAACCATCCACGGCTCAGTAGGCGACGGGCGCGTCGCAATCCCTTTGTGATTCCACACGATAGAGGCTGTAGAATTTTTTTGGGAATAAATCCCGGTGAGAGACATGAGTCGAATCCAGGATTCGAACTCACGCCGGCAGCGAGCACACCAGGCTCAGCTAGCCACCCGAACCCAGTTCGGTTCTCTTATAAACACTTAATTGGGCGAATGGAGAAGGCGACAGTCTTGGTGGAGACGATGTATGCATCCATCCATGCATTGTGCTGAGTGGTGACGACGGCATAGCGTGCTACAGCGAACAAGACACGGAAGGCAAGGGAAATTATTCTTCAGTTGTCTATATTTCATCAATAACGTAACTCAACTAAGTTAGAGCTGAGTATATATTATTATTCATACATAAAAATGTTGTGTATAGCTGCCAATGCTTCATGGAGAGGCCGTAACACTCATACTTTTTTTTTGATATTAAACAGGAGGGGCGCACCCCTACCGGTGATTTATTAAAAATAATTAATAGTGAGTACAAACAGGGGTGGTTGAGTGAGGTAAGAGGGGATTAAGATACAAAGAAAGAAATGAAAAAAATGAGCCACACTAAGTAGATTAAACAAGGATGTTTAACCATAACTCAATCAAAGGGAAGTAGTTTCTTTTTGCGCACAGCGGAGCAACGCAAATTCAGTCTTGAAGGTCCTTTTGGCATCTTGAAATGATGGTTGTTTGTTGTTGAAGATGATCCCATTTCTTGTTTGCCATATTGACCAACACATTAGGATGGTGATTTCAGTGAAGAAAGGGACCTGTAACTGTCTTTTGAAGCTTTCCAGGTTCTGAAAGAGATCCACCTGTGGGTTTATTTGTAAGCCCAACCTGTTCCAGCAAGTGGAGGCAAAAGGGCAATCTATTAGCAAATGGAATAGTGACTCTTTTGCTGATGAGGTGCAAAGAACACAAGTATAATCCTCAAGTACCATTTTTCTTCTGAGAAGTTCTCTTGTGCTCAGCCTGTCAATCAAAATCAGCCAAGCAAAGACTTTATGCTTGTTTTGACAGGAGCAGTTCCAAATCCAATTGTAGCTCTGGTGTATGATTCTGTGTCCACTTAAGTGCCTGTATGCTTTTGCAACTGTAAACCTTCCCGAATTCTATATACATGTCCAGTGGTCATTGTTGTCATTGAGAGTTAACTGTTGTAGGTCTTGCTGTAATTGAGTCAACTGATCAAAAGCTTGCTGTGATAGTGGTAAGTGGAAAAGGTTCATAATATTTTCCCTTGATTTGGCTTCCGCTAGAATTGTTGTCTTTGATTTCACAAATGAAAAAAAGTTCTGGATAGGTGTGCATTGGGACCTTGTTGTTCCATAAGTCTGTCCATAGGAAGCATGACTTAGCATTGTTGATGTTTACCATTGCGAACCATTTGAATTTGTCCAGTAATTTTAAGATATCTCTCCACCAAAAAGAGCCTTTCTTGGCTAGGGATGGTAAACTACCAGCCTCATAGTAACTCTCCCATACAAGTAAAATCCAAGGTAAGTCTTCTTTGTTGAAAAATTTCATCAAGTGCTTTAGGAACAGTGCCTCATTTTGAGTTTTGAGATCTACCACTCCCAGTCCTCCTTCCTGCTTTGATTTATAAACATTTGTCCAGGCAACTTTTGGCTTTTGTCTTGCATTGAGGTCAGCCCCTCTCCATAAACACAATTTTCTGAATTTATCAATTTGAGCAATCACTGTGTTTATGAAAAGTAAAAGTGCTCATGCAGAAAGTAGGAAAAGCTGAGAAAACCGAGTTGGTCAATTCTAGCCTTCTAGCTTGATTGAGGAAAATTGATGTTGCAGCTAGCCTTCTTTCACATCTGCTGACAAAAGGTGAAAAATCAATGACTTTGGGCTTTGTTAATCCAAGAGGCAGGCCCAGATATTTGAAAGGCAGCTTGCCTGTCTCACAATTGAAAGTCCTTGCTAGATGGTCAAGCTTACTCTCCTGAATATTGATTGGCACCATGACTGATTTGCTATAGTTCACTTTCAGACCTGTTGATTCACCAAAAGAGTGTAGCAGTGCCTTTAAAGTGAGGAGTTGTCTGCTGCAAGCTTCCATGACTATCAAAGTGTCGTCAGCGTATTGGATTATTGGAAAGTCCGATGAACATCTTAGAGGTAAAGGCTGGTGGAGTAAATTTTGATCTTTGGCTTTGTTAAGGATTGATTGAAGTAGATCTGCTACCAGCACAAAGAGTAAAGGTGAGAGTGGGTCTCCCTACCTAACACCCCTTCTACAATGTAAAACCTTGCCATGTACTCCATTAAGTAGTACAGAAGAAGTTCCAGTGTTAAGAATTTTCTTGATCCAATTTGTTCACTTTTCTCCAAAACCTTTGGCCCTAAGGTCTTGGATAATGGCTTCATGTTCCACTTTATCAAAAGCCTTTTCAAAATCAAGTTTTAGAATAACCAATTCTTTCTTTGATTTGTGGCATAAGTGAAGATATTCCAAAGCCCAGGCTAGGCAATCTTGAATAGTTCTGGTCTTGATGAAACCATATTGGTTTTTGTGTATGAGTTGCCTGATTTTCTTCTGCAGTCTATTAGCTAACACTTTAGTGATAAGCTTGAGGGAGGTGTTGAGAAGGGAGATTGGTCTATAATCTATAGCTGTGGAAGGACCATCTTTCTTGGGAATGAGTGTTATGTGTGAAGAGTTAATACTTCTAAGACAAATGTCTTCATCAAAAAAAGCTTCAAACAATCTGTAGAAATCAGGAGCAATTAGGGGCCAGCAACCTCTGATGAATTCATTATAATTACCATCTGGTCTAGGTGACCTGTTGTTTGGTAGTTCACTTATGACACTGTCAATTTCTTGTTTGCTGAGAGGAGCTTACAGTTCATTCAGTTCTTCATTTCTGGTTATAAGGACATTCAGATTATAGAGCATCTCCTTGAATTCAGTCTTTCCTAATCTGTCCTTGAAGCTTTCCCACAAAATTTGGGCTTTACCATCTTGATCCGTTATGTTATCTCCTGAATCATCTTGTAGACAGGCAATAGTGTTCTTCCTGTGTCTGATGGTTGCATGTGCATGGAAGTATTTAGTGCTTGCATCTCCCTCTTTCACCCAATTAATTTTGCCCCTTTGCTTCTAGTATCTTCTCTGTTGTCTGAGTAAGGAGACCAGCTTTGAACTTAAAATTTCCCTAAAATTCCATTCAATCAAAGAGAGGTCTCTGAAGCATTTTATCGAATCCAAAAACTGCAGGATCAGTTTGGCATTTTCGATGAGCTTGGATAATGGTGGTGTCCTTGCATTCCAATCTTTTAGTACTTTTCTCAGGTTTTTGCATTTAGCCGTTAAGGCTTTTGCTGGATCACTGGGTAGGTATGGTGCAGACCACCCCCGTACTACTGTTGTGGTAAAATTAACTCTGTCCAACCAGTGGTTCTCAAATCTGAAGATATGTCCCTTTAGGATTTTGGTGTTAATTTCAATGATACACGACCAATGATCTGATGTTTCCATTATCATAGGCCTCACTGTTGTGTTTGGGTATTTTTCTGTCCAGGCATTGGAGGTGAAGAACCAGTCCAATCTCTCTAACAAAGGTGAGAGCTACTTATTGGTCCAAGTGAAGTGGCGGTCATGCATGGGGAGTTCAATGAGTCCTAGAGTGTCAATGGCTTCATTGAATAAGTACATCTCAGCTGCATCTCCTCCCTCCCTGTTTCTGTCTTCAGGCCTTCGAATTAAGTTGAAATCACCCATTATTAGCCATTCCGTGAGTTCTGGCATTTGGATGTTCTTAAACCACTCTAGAAAAGCTCTCTTGCCAGACGACGTGCAGGGGGCATATATTGTGGTCAGAATCCAGGAGCTATTGTTCAGGGCTGATCTCATTTCAACAGAGATAGCAAAATCATTCTGAAAGATCTCTGTTCCAGCAAAGAGTGCTCCCTTCTAGGCTACCAGTATGCCACCAGATGCACCAGTTGAAGGTTTGTATACAAATGAGTCAAAGCCATCTGGGCAGATGTTCTTGAGGAAGACATAATCAATTATCTCCTTCTTTGTTTCTTGAAGGCACACTATATCACTTCTGTTTTCAATCACGTTGTCTCCGATGGAATTCCATTTTTTATCTGAATTAACTCCCCTCACATTCCAACACAGAATTTTCCAGAATCTGTTTGTACTCATTTGGGGGTAGGGGTTTGCCTGCTACAATTTATGGAGACAGAAGTTCTCTCCATACTAGAAAAAGAAAGCCAACGAAACAGAAACCCTCCTGGACCGAGAGAACATACAGAAACCATAAAGACACACAGAAAACATTAACTGAAAAGATAAGGGCCAGGCAATCATCACTGGCCTACAGTGCCACAGAACAAGCTTAAATAGTCTAAAACGCCAGGTAGAGATCACTGGCCAACCGATCCAAAATATAGGCTCATAGAGCCCAAACCACCAGGAAATAAGTTCAACTAACATAAGGAAACAACTAGAGAAAAGCTAGAGATAAAAAGAGCAGGACTAAAACATCAGTAGGCCTTCTTCTCCTTGCTCGGCCCCACGCCATCTTCAGCTTCATCTTTGCTACTAGTGTTATGAACGACGTATAGGAATATGAAGTAAAGAATCAAACCACAGAGGAGACACACGATTTAACGTGGAAAACCCCTCCGATGTGAAGGGGAAAAACCACGGGCACCAGCCAACAACAATCTCACTATCTCAAGAGTTTTGGGTTACACGCCTATGGCGGCTTACAAGAGAATCAAGTCTCCACGAAACCCTAGCAAGGGTGTATATACCGCTACGCTTCGGCCCAAGCCTCCGGCGACGGGCCTCCGCTTCGCTCCGTCAGAAGCCCGGCCTATATCCTGGAGTGAATTTGGAACAACTCCAACAACTAGTGCTTTTCCCCTTCTTCTTTGAAATGGGCTTGGGCTTCTTCTTCCTGCTTAGAGTAGCTTCTTTAACTTCTTCTGAGCTGAGCTGGCACATCTTGGTGCCAATGTTCAGCAGTGTGTCCAGTGAGAGAGTTGGTCGTTCCAGATTACACCCCAGGCAGTTTGCAAGCTTGTAGCCACTTGGCTTGAAACCATTGAATTTTTCCCTTACTCTGCTGCTCCTCCTTACTTCAGAGTCCACAACTAGTGACTGAGTCTTGGGTTTCCTTGCTCCTTTTTTGCTGTGGTGACAGGTTGTATTCTTCATCTTCTAGGATCAATGTCTCTTCTGGCACTACCGAGCTGTCAAGGGTGCTGAGTTTACCACATTGTTCCATCAGTTGTTTGATAGGTTCAGATGGCAGGGTGAGTTTTGTGGCATCCCATGGCTGGTATAAAGTCTCAGGAAACTGTGTTTGCAGCAATTTCTTTGCCCAAGCAAAGTTTGATGGGGAGCTTAAGAAAACCTTAAAGAAATCAGCCCACTTCTTTGGCATCTCGCCATAGGTCATTTCTGCACAATTTCCATTGGCATCATTATTGACTGTCTTGCTGATTACAGGGATAGGTTGTAGCAGGCTAGGAATGGGATCACTGGTTGCATTCTTGATGATAGGGGCTGGCTGAAAAGGGATGAAAGTGGGCACAATTCTCACCAGGCCTACCTGAATATTGTTGATGGCCACATTATCATTGTTTATCCCAATTTTACCAATATTTTTAGGTTCCCCCTGTTCAGGATTTGCTTGCACTTGCTCCAGGTCATCCATCAGCTCATCTCCAACATTTTCAGCCTCCCCTTGCCCAGAGCTCACGTCCTCCTACTCAGGATCAGCCATCAACTCGTCTTCATTAATCTCTAGAGGCACGAAGTTGATTTGCTGCTGTGGTGGAGGAGGAATGAATGGCTGATTTTCTGCCACTTCTTCTATCAGAACTAATTGTTCCTGGGCTAGCTGTGGCTCTGGTTGGATGGGCTGATGAATTGCAATTATTATCTCAGCCTGCTGTTGTGCTTCCATTGGCCCAGGGTGAATCAGAACTTCTTGTGGGTCTTCATTCATTGGTGCTTCATTCAAATCTTGGGCCAGCACTAGAGGGGCCACATTCAGATTGATCTCCTGGGGAAAAACAGGATGAACAGGGTACTTGTATGGTTGCAATCTCCTCAGGCCATTGGGGCAGGCATTCTCTTGTTCCTGTTCTTGCTGACCAGGCGCTGCATCATTGATGCCTAGCAGCTGGTGATTGTGATTTGGCGCTTCTATCTGCTGGCCAAGGCCAAAGAAGTCAAATTGTTGTACACCCTGAATATACTGCTGCACTAGAATCTGATCCTCGTCAGCTGGTCCTGCACCCAACATCTCATGCTGTATGATTTCACATTGGATTGTCATGATTCCCCTTCAAACCCTGGTGAGTCAGCAAAGGCTATGAACTGCGGGAAAGACTCCAGATCAGTTACTCTGGCTCTGACAATGATTCTAGCCAAACGAGCTGAGACCCCAGTCCAACTGAATAACTGATGACTCTACCAAAGGGACCAATGACATCCTCTACATATTCATCCTCCCAATAATCAGCATGGAAACCCAACAGCAGCAAACATACTTCCCTATTGAAATACACTCTTCTCCAGTTTCTACCTTGATTGTGCCTAGCAAAAGAGATGTTGACATCTCCAAAAGGGTGTGGGCTATCCAGAACAAAGGCATCTCTATTAGCATCAGAGGCAAAACGAACTAGAGCCTAGCCCAGATGAGTAGGTTGGATATCTCTGATGTTGACACGCTCTTGATCAACCAAAAACTCTCTAAGCCCCTCCCTTACTACAGTGAAGTCAAGAGGATTACCCGGGAGTGGATTGATTGTTACAATGGCCAGGTTCTCGTTCCTAGCCTGGGGACGGGACTGTGCCACTACTCTGATCATCCGGACTCTGTTAGGGACATCCTCCCACTGCATTCCAGGTGGCACGAACGGCGTGGGATCAGCACGTTGGAGCGCCATTTCTTGCTGCAACAGAGGGCGATTAGTTGTTTGTGGTGGACTGGGATGAGTGTGGTGGTCTTCCAGTTCTTGCTGTGCTCCTTTAGAGCAAGTATAATAACAGGCTGTAAGCCGACTAAATGCTGAGGTGGAGGAGAGAGGGGAGGAGAGAGAGGAGAAGTGGGCTGTAAGCTTACAGCCGGTTTGGGCACAAGAACCAAGAAAATCTGTGAGAGAGACAAGTGGGCCATGTATTAACTGTAAAGAGCTAACCACTGTATGAGTGGGCTAAGAGAAGGCTACAAAAAACCTTACAGCCAGCGAGCCGGCTATATTATTAGCCTTGCTCTTAGAACAAGTACATGGTGGTGTGTCCACAGTAGGTACCGTGGAAGGTGAAGGGCCAGCCAGCGATAAAAAGGGTTTTTTACCCAAGATTTCCCCTGTCCCGTGGCGCAAAGTTGTATCGGGACCAGACGTCATAGGTTGTGGAGACGGCTTAGCCGTTGATTGCTGTGTCTTTACAAACGCCCACCACTCAGTAAATGAGTTGAAAGTGGGTGGGCTGCTTGCACCTGGCCCAAGATGCAGACTTGTTGCCTTGGAAAACAACTTGGGCTGCTCCAAGATTGCTTTGCCTTTACTGTAGCTTGAAGGCTTCACTGCTTCCATAACTGCGGCCCTTGGTTCAATACAATTCTCAGCAATATGCCCCCCACGCCTGCAATTGAAGCATTTTATCAAAGATTTCCACTGGCTTCTTGAGTGTCTGTCTGAGAGGCAACGAGAACATATCCCAGGAATTGCTCTGCCTGATAGATACTCCCTCCGGTTTTGATATTAAGGTCGTTTAGGACAAGGTTTAGCATACCAATGTGTAATTAATTTGGGTCTATTCTTCCATGTTTGCCCTTATTAAATATGCCTCGGAGTTATCTCAATATAACAACGTCTCTCCACCCGAGTGGCTATTGCATTAGTTCTTGAGTCCGGAGGTCGTGGGTTCGATTCCTCAGTTTTGCTGGTGTGGGACGTGCACTGGTAATTTGCATGCGGCGCTGTGGACGCGCGCCGTGCTTTCTCCGTTTTCTCCGTTAATTGGCGCTGTTTTTTTCTTTTGCAAGGCGCCTTTTTTTCTTTTGCATGCGGCGCTGTGGTTGCATTGGCGCCTTTTTTCTTTTGCATGGCGCCTTTTTTTCTTTTGCATGCGCCGTGTTTGTCGCCTGTGAGTGCCGGCGTCGCCTCAGTTACCTCGTAAACACTCTATTTAAGCGCACAGCAGCCCAGCAGGGCATTTGCACCCAAATGAACCTAGCACGCAAATGACATCGGTAATGAGCCTTGATCCTCCGTCTTTGGAAAACAACATCGGTAATGCTTTATTTCTTCTTCTTTCTACAGTTCCCCTGCAACTATCCTTTTATTATGTCATCACTTCTTAGTTTTTTTAATAGGATTTGATTTAAACATGGAGGCACAAGATGATGGTTTCATCGATTTGAACTTGCCACTAGATGAATATGGTGCCATCGATTTTGAGGCACCCCAATATGGTCAGTTTGTTATCATCCTTTTTTTCATGATTTTGAAGCACCCCAATAGGACTACCGGCTAAAATTATGTCTTGTAGGTGGATTTAATCTCAACTTCGGTGGCAATCATGTGATGGACTTGATGGAGGAAACAAGTGACGACAGTGATGGATTAGAGATGGAGGCACCAGAGCTAGGTTTTGTTTCTTCAACTTTAATTTGTGTTTTTTGAACTTGTAGCTGTGTTGAATGTCATGTTCACACATTTTTATTTAAAACTTCTAGGTGCTTGTAGAAAGAAAGATGCTACTGATGAAGTTAGGAAATTAATTTACCAAACTTTATTGGCAAGAAGTAACAATGGGAGGTTAGGGAAGGGAGTTACAACAGAGGTTGCATCTCAATTTGGTTTGCATATTCGTACTGTTTAGAAGATTTGGAAGAGAGGAAAAGAGTCACTAGCTCAAGGTATTGTGGTCAATGTAACAAGTAGAAAGAGAGGTCGTGCAGGCCGTAAGGAAACTCCTATTGATTTGGAACCTTTACGCAATATTCCTCTCAATGAAAGAATGACTTTAGAAACTGTGAGTAGGCGCCTCCATGTTAGCAAAGCAAAGTTGATTCGGTGCATGCGTAAAGGGCTCCTTAGGCGCCATTCAAATAGCATCAAACCTTACCTAACCGAAGCAAACAAGAAGACTAGGTTGCAGTGGTGTGTTGATATGCTTGATCCGGACAGCACACCTAATGATCCATGTTTCAAAGATTTATTTGATCATGTATTCATAGATGAGAAGTGGTTTTTCCTTACACAAAATTCTGCAAAATATTATTTGCTGCCTGAGGAAGATGATCCACATCGCTATAGTAAAAGTAAGAACTACATTCCACACCTAATGTTTTTGGTTGTATCAGCTCGGCCAAGGTTTCATAATGGAGTTTGTATTTTTGATGGAAAAATTGGATCATTCCCTCTTGTGACTTATGAACAAGCTAAGAGGAGGAGCGTGAATCGGGAAGCTGGAATATGGGAAGTTAAACCAATTGCTCACATCACAAGAGATGTGATTAGGGAGTTCATGATTGAGAGGGTGCTGCCGGCTATTAGAGAAAAATGGCCAATGGAGGATATTCACAAACCGATCTACATTGTTCAGGACAATGCACCATCTCATTTAGAGGTTAATGATCATTTATTTTGTGAAGCTGCTAGGCAAGATGGATTTGATATTAGACTTATTTGTCAACCTCCGAATTCTCCGGACTTCAATATATTAGATTTGGGCTTCTTTCGTGCAATTCAAGCCATTCAATATAGGAAATCAGCGAGAACAGTCCAAGAACTTGTTCCAATTGTGCAAGAGGTAAACTACTAGTACATTCATGCAATAATATTTCATATTAGTTCCATACTCATTCTAACATTTTTTCATAATTGAAACAGGCTTTCAATGAGTTTTGTCCAGAGAAGGCTAATAGAATTTGGCTCACATTGCATCTAGTTATGAAGGAAGCTATGAAGGTTGCTGGAGCGAACAAATATAAAATCCCTCACATAAACAAAGAAAGACTAGAGACACTAGGTCAGCTTCCATTGCAAATTGCTTGTGAGGCATCCATAGTTGACCAGGCAAAGGCAATTCTCGCTGCAGCAAACAATTAGGAGAAGAAGATTAGAACTAGGCAATGACTAGGGTTAGTTCATGAGACATGTAACAATTTCTGTAACTTACCCTATGTATCAGTCTTGTTGTTTGCCTCTTGTTCCTTTAACTCTTGCATCTTTGGACTGAGTTCATCCACCCTCTTCTGGACATGGTCTGGTAAAATGATTGTCTCGCCGTCCATTTGAAGCTCATCGATATTGGGAATGTATAACTCACAATCGAATTTGTCGAGGCCGTCTATGATCCATGCCGTGAGGTCGTAGTCTCTGTGGACGAGACGACATCGAGAGCACCTGCTCTGCTCCCTGCGAACGCGGCGGCATTCTTCAATGTCTTGCACACCGTGTACTTCACCGCAACGTTTGCACAAACATAGGTCGTCATCGTCTTTGCCTTCGGAATCAGGGACGATGAGCACGTCCATGGAGTGATCGCCGTCCTTCTCCGGCGCGATGACCTGCGAGCTCTCATCTACTGAACCTGCATCGACGAATGCCGGTGCAACGACCTTCGAGCTCCCATCCATGGAGCCTGCGTCCATGGTGCAGCTAGCAACGGCGCGCGGCGAGCGAGAGAGGCGGTGCAGCTAGCAACGGCGCGCGGCGAGCAAGAGAGGCAGAGCAGCTAGCAACGGCGCGCGGCGAGCGAGAGAGGCGGAGCAGCTAGCAACGGCGCGCGGCGAGTGAGAGAGGGGCGGAGCAGCTAGCAACGGCGCGCGACGACGAACGGAGCAGCGCGCGGCGCGGTTTAAAGAGCAACGGGGAAGACGGGAGGGCAGCGGCGCGGTTTAATTGCCGCCTCGGGACCGAGCTACGTCAATGCACGCGCGAGGGCAGTATAGTCTAGAATGGACGCAAATTAACAGAACGACCTGTGATTTGAAATCGGGAGTTTCTGCAGGACGACCTGTAAATCGAAACCGGAGGGAGTACTGGATGGTTGGGGGTTGGCCATTGTTTAAGCTTAAATTCAAATTCAAAGTTCTGTTGACCATCTGACCCTGGTTTCTGACCGTTCTGGAAGACTGTTGACCCCAGTGAACCTTTGCTTGAGTGGGTCGGGAAACGGTGGCCGTCGCCGTCGCCTGAGAAGAACTATTTGCGGTGGCCGGAAAAATGAGACGATCAAAAGCTAATCGACGCAATGGAATGCTATTGGCCCCAGTTAGAATGCCTGATTTCACAACCTCAGCAAAAGAGCGTTGAGCTTTACCCTTAGCTTGCTTTCTAGGCTCTAACCAAGAGTCTTCTTCTTCTTTGGTAAAAGCTGCAAGTTCTGATTGCCAACGCCGACCACCATGGCTCCAAAGGTGGAAGTATACTTTGTATGCAGCACACTCAAAGCTGATGAGCTTGGAAACATGGAAGCCAACGCTTCTGGAAGAAACAGAGAAGCGAAAAACTCTAGGGGCCAGCTGAAGAACACCAAAAGCAGAGGCAGAACCACCAATGGTGGCCTGGAGAAGAAGACCGACTGAAAATTCCGATAACTGAAACTTACACCGACCAAAAGAAAGAAGCAACCAAAAAGAACTGAGTCCGAGAGAACTCGAGTGGAGAAACAGGGCAACCGAACCTTTCAAAGATGGCTTTCTGAACTCCATGACCAGGATGGAAGTTTAGTCCTGGCATCGCCTCCATCGCAGAAGCACCAAGGTGTTGAGAAGCCCTTTAAGCTTCAGGTCGCTGGGAGGCCCGATGTTGAGCAGCTAGCATGTGACCTTCAAGAACTCCAGCGCAGCAACCCTTCAAGCTTCAGATCGCTGGAGAGTCCCAACGTCGAGCAGCATGCGTGCAACCACCAAGCACTCCGGCGCGGCAGGTCGCTATTGATGTTGTCATGGCTGGAGAAGCCTCGTCAGCTGGTCCGCGGGAGGGAGCAGCAGCTGCTGCTGGACCATGGCATACACAGCGGTTCGGACAAGCAGGAAGCACGCGAGCGAGATGCGTCTCCGGCGCCGCAGCGAGAGTGGCTTTGGCTTTGGCGGCAGAGGCGGCGGCTGCAGCGCATGCCAGACGCCGATGGCTCCGCGCGCGACCGAGGCGAGGGCGGCTCCGGCAAGCCAAGTGCGAGCGAGACGAGTGTGGCCGGGGCGGCGAGGAGGGGGGCAGGGATGGAGGCGAAGTCGCCGGGCGTCGGGACGACCGCCGGGAGCCGCGCCGCCTTAGTTTGGGTTCTATGCCCTGTTCTCCTTGTTGTTGCCTGTTGGAGTGTTCTAACACTCATACTCACACACTGAACCGGCACTATACTTGAAACTTGTCAGGGATTTGCCTGCATGAACATCAACTGCATACATCGTTTCCTGTCATACCATCAGTCTTAGCATCAAAGTGTGTACTGCATTTTAGATGAACACAGATTCTTGGGTTCGTTATTTATTTTCGTTATTTTTCTTTCTCTTCTATCCTACCTATGTCATTTTTTATTATGATATATCAATGTCTAGAGCATTATATCTAAACATGAATTCTTGGATTCCGATCTGTTTCATTTTTTTGTACAATTGTCAAATCACTGTGATGACAAACAGTTAATTAGCATTGGTGTTTGGGTGATTTGTCAGGTGGAAGCTATCAAGTCAATTGGCAAGAGATGCGACTGCTTCCCCAATTGTTCTCTGTCTGTAATTACCTATACTGACAGAGAGCACCAATGCAATCTCCCTGCTCGGGCAGCAGATCAGACAGAAGTCAGAAAGATCACCAATACAACAGGAGCATGCTGATCAACAGAACACCCTCCACTTGCAGGCAGTTGCGATCGCCTCGACAGCCACTGAGGTGCTGTCACTGGAAGAATGTCACCTGGCTTTCACGGACAATCCATGCGAAGAAGTTCGCGAGGAGGAAGAGGCCCGCGTAGGTGTACCTTGCTGCCATGGGGCCAACCGGCCATGGTAATGACAGAAGCCATGGCAGCGAGAGTCCCCTCTGGTCCCATTGTTGGCAGCAGCGGCACCATCCCTTGCGGCCTGCATCATGCTGTCCCTGGCTACAATCTAACAACAAAACACATGGGAGGAGCCAAGGAGGATGAAGAACAAAATGCATATGGTTTTGCTAGTGCACATGCATAATTAATCAACCTTAACAGTTTTAGACCATTTTATCCTAAAATATAAGGAATGGAACAAAACATAAACCTTTTTACAGTATCAAAATAAAATGAAAATTACATACATATGGGCAAACACGGTACAATGCTTTCATTTTTATTGCTTCTTCGTGTCACTGTCTGTGCACTCCACTAATTCCGTCGCTGTCTGTGCACTCCACTAATTCCATCATTCTTCACCGGGCTTTACGTACCCGTCTCTATAATTCCCAAATCACCACCGAATTCTCAAAAAGAGCAACATTAAAGCTAAATAGAGAGTGTTCTCCAATACTGTGCCCATGCATATGCCCCTGCTGGTGACTACAGGTGAAGCGCCAATAGAGTATCAAATGATGGCTTAGGGTTTCTAGAAAGTCTTAGAAAGAAAATAGTGGAACCCTTCGGTCTAGGGATTTAATTTCAAGAAAATTAATCCTTGTATAGAATGTAGAAATGATGTATGTGTGATGTATCTTTTTAACATGTACAATATGAGATAAAAACAAAAAAGTGTTTTATAACAAACTAATATATAAGAGAAAATGAAAGTTGAAATAGAGCGCACTGCACAACATATAAGACGATGTACTAAAAGCTGAAAATATTCTACCACCCCGGTCCTGCTGTCTTGCCTGTTACGTTGCATGCCAGCCCACACATATGCTTACTATCCATGGGCAAATAAATATTTTCTGTTGCGGACTGACCTCTCTCTCACGGTCTCACCCACAGACTTATATACCATCCCTTATAATAAGGACATCTGCCATTTGAGGATAGGGGGAGGGCAATGGACAAAGCAAAGTAGAACTCATAGCCATGCCAGCCGCTAGTTCTAATATTTGAACACGTTTACCATGATCTCTCTCAAATCTAGCTTTTACACACAAAAAAGATCTAGTAGCTAAAATTGGTTCACGCTAAGGCTCGGCAACCTCTGCTTCAATTGGTTCAATGGTAGCACTACTTTGATTATGGATTTTCTATGTGGCACCGTTAGGAGTTTCTTCCCCTTCCACATTAGGATAATTTCCTTCCATGTTAGAAAATCAGAAAGGGAATTTATATACTAATGGTTATTGATTAGATAATCGGTGGGACCATAATACTAAAATAATAAGGGCACACACGAGTGGTACTGTTAGTGTAGCACCTATGGTGTTGTGAGATGCGACTGGTAGCAGTTGCTAGTTGAGCAGCGGCAGATCGTCAGGTAGATCAGCAGGGCCGCACGGCATCTTTCCGGTCTCTGAGCTTGGGCAAGTGGGTGGCCCGGCAGAGAGGCGCAGCATAGAGACACCAGACGCGGAATCGTGGTCACGAAGTGCGGAGCCGAAGAGTCAAAGAAGGCAAACAACCGTAGATGTTTCACATCTTACCTTTCTATTACTAATTAGAGATCCTAACGGAGGCACCATGTTAATTCCCAATAGATGCGCTAGAAAAAAGATAAATCCTAGAAATTCTCATAATAATCAGAAACATCTAGCCTTTAATTTGGTAGACTCGAATCATCATCATCGATAATAGCCATTGGATCTGTTATAATTTAAAATAAAAATTACCCACCACTGTCATTATGAAAAATACATAAAGTAACCCCTAATTTTACATCTAAATTATCCACCGCTGCCATTACAAAAGATAATTCAGAACAAACCCCTAAATTTGTATATAAATTACCCACATATGTGTTGGGAAACCGATTTCTGAACAGGTTTAGGAGAGGAGAGTAGAGAGAGATTGCTAGGGTTTGTCAACTAGAGTCAGAAGGGAGAGCCCCCTTGCCCTCATACTCTTGCCATTATATAGGCAACGGTAATTTACATACGACCCCTTGGGGGGAGAATTTCACAAGCTACTTACACTAAATTCTTTTGGGCCTCTTGAAGGGGAGTTGACCCATATTTCATATGAGCTCCCCCAACTGTAGCCCCTCAGCTACTAGGTTATGGCCGGTACTACATGACCTACTAGATGTTCATATAATATGAAGAAGCACAATACAACTCAAACCTTGGTTGCGAGGATCGCCCTTCGCAACTTGTACGTGCGCGCCTCGCTAAAAACTCCCTCCCAAAAACCCTACGGAAAAGGGCATGTAGAAAAGAGCACGCACATGACTCTAACATATACATGTTCTAATTCCTAAAGCGTCTACCTTTGAATGCCTTGTTCTTCCCGATGTCTTAACCTTTGGGCCTCAGCTTCTTTCTCCACTTCCATAACATGGCTTGTTGGCTTTGCTTGGCACGTAGGGGTCATCATCTTCAAGTCTTCTCACTGTGGTCTTCATCTTCAAGGCCTTCTCGGCGCGGGGGCCTTTATCTTCAAGCCTTCTTGGCGCGGAGTCTTTGTCTCCGAGGCCTTCTCAGCGCGGGGTCTTCATCTTCAAGCCTTCTTGGCATGGAGGTCTTCATCTTCGAGCCTTCTTAGCATAGGGTCTTCATCTTCAAGCCTTCTTGGCGTGGAGGTTTTCATTTCTGAGCCTTCGTCTTTAGTATCTTCTCACGAGCGCTGGCAAAAGACTTCGTATTCCGGAGTTGCTGGTCTTTCAGTACGCTCCCCTAGCCCCTCTTGGCTATTGCTCATGACCAAATCCTCTATCTCCCTTGGTGTAGTCGATGTAGTCATACTAGTATATGTTCGGACAGGACTTGCCGATGAGCCCCTTGAGTCGAAGTGGTTGACGAAGGTGTGGTAGACCTTGGTGTCGAAGGAGTTGATGTAGCCCCTCAAGCTTGGTGACAGGGGCGAGCCACTGTAGGTGTTGATGCCGAAGGAGTTGACGAAGGCTCTTGAACCATTGTATATTGGGCGACGATGATGGCGAAGCCCCTCCTGCCGAAGACCCTCCTGCAAAGGTGCTTGGTGGAGGCGATGTTGGTGTAGACGACGAAGGTATCAGCGAAGCGAGTTAGTGGTTTTGCCAAAGACCCTCCTGCAAAGATGTTGTTTACACCAAAATTTGGAAGAAGAGTCGCAGGGACTTAAAAGCTCCCAAGATCATGTCATCGAGGAATCAATCGCGTGCAGGTCGGTATCAGCTGGTTTGAATGCAAAACTAGAATCGACTTTCTTCAGATAGCGCCAGCAGATAACGACAAAGGCTACGATCGGCGCCGGGACAAGACATGTTGGACTCTACAAAAAGAGAAAGATTAGAGTCCAAGTTATCTTAAATTAGGAATGTTTTCTCTAGGGTCAAAGATTGTGATGAGTCGTGCTTAGATAGGAGTCATGCGCAGGTCCCGGGTATAAATATCAAAGCCCGACTATTGTAAGGACACAATCAATCCAATACAAGTTACTTACTTTTTCGGCTCCGGCCATCCCTTAGGAGTAGGAGTAGAGTAGGTCTCGGCGAGTTCTTCAGCAAGTACGGCTGCATCGATCCGGTCGACCTCCACTGCTTGTCTGTAAGTACCATCATGGCTTATACCTCTATTCGTACGGCTGCATCGATCCGGTCGACCTCCACCGTGACTCTGGTATAAGTTAGTTATCGATTATTTTCTAGTTCAAGTAAGGCTGCATCGATCTGGTCGACCTCCACTGCTCGATCAAGATTAAGGTCAAGTTATCGGCTCTATCTAAGGGTGGCGTTCCTTCGGATAGATTCATTAGGTTGCCGATATTGCTTATTGCATCCATTATTTATTTAATTACATCAATATCACTTCGCCCGATTGGGATTGACCTAGATCGGCTTTATATCTTGTTTAACCCATCGTTTGTTAATATAAACTGATCTAATCTGCACTTTAAACGATGAGTTATGTTTTATCGGCTATTTTATGTCAATCTTGATCATACATAGCGTGCGGTTAAGGCATGTCTGACCTTGAGTAGATCTATTGGCTAGCGAAAACCGTTCTATGGCCGTTATCACGGCCTGTGTGATTCTGCCTCACACCCCACTATTAGCACCGTGGAGTAGGGATCATTATTTGGTAGATCTGTTTCTGAGAGGGCATAACCTTAACTGTGCGCTATGCCTAAATCGGCTGTTTTAGCCGATATCGAGCGCTTTCACGAACTGTTCACATCACGAGATCATTGAAGTAGGGATAGGTTGAAAGATGTGTTAGCCCCATGATCTTATTATTGTATTACGGTCTACATGATTCTGCCTCATGCCCCACTAATATTAGTAATAAGTTAGGGTCGTCGAGTCTATTATTGTTTCTACGGCCTGCATGATTCTGTCTCATGCCCCACTAGTCATAGCGATAGATGAGATCTAATATGTTCAATAGATTTATCTTTATTAAACGGTTGAATGATGATGAGCTGTTTCTTTTACATAAAAAGAGGTTCGGTTACTCGCAGTCATTGGCTTAGCATAAACTAATTATTGTTGATATCTTATTGCCATTGACCAATATTTGTCCAAATAATGATATTCATCCTGAACGATAACCGATTCTTCTTATACAACCCCATGAGCTTTGACTGATTTATTCTTATGAATATGCTGGAATCGACTATTTAGTCGATCTCCTTTCATATCGGCTCTCAGAGCCGCATATTCATGACTATCTGGCAACACCCGCATGTTCCGCCCTAAATTACTGATAAACTTTCTCTCCTTGTCAATTGTAGGGTCAAATTGACTGGCACGTCTCGGGAGGAGTGCGCAGGATCAACCATCCCTACGCTAAAGCTAGGCGGATCTCTAGCTCCATCGAGTGGACCCTTCCGGCTTGCTCATGTGCCCTCGGCAAGGGACAAAAATTCTGTGTCGACACATGTTTCTGGCACGCCCAGTGGAACTCAAACCCACAATCGCCTGATGGCGGTTCACAACAACAACGATATCCTTATGGTACATTATGAAGATCTACCTGATGGAGATAAAGATGTCATCAGCAAAGCTCCAGAAGAATTTCAGAGCAAATGTTTGTTGTCCTACACCAAAACACGTGACAACACAATTGTTCAAAAATTTCCACTACCAAGAGTTCTATTACACGGTCAGACAGATACAGCTGAAGCTGAAGATAGGCGTTTCTTTATGGAAGTTGTAGACAAATGTTTGTGATGCCATATCAAGCCATAATGAAGCTTTCTTGGACGAATTCCACAACGCCATGAAAGAAGCGATTCATGGGTTTCCAGTTGGTCAAGTTGGGCCGGCTTATTACAACATTCTAGATCCATCGACCCAAGAGACTAATCAAGGCGGTACCAGCCATCAAGAAGCAGCACCAGATGATAATGGTCATGTCCAGGCAGTTTAGGGTTTATATGAACAAGCTCAAGGTACTACTACGAATCAGATATAGTATAATCCTAGACCATCAGTACAGCATGTGCAATAGCCGGTGGGGCAAGGTCAGAACCAGGTGATCAATTTTGGCATATCAGGCCACATACCGTCATCGGCTCAAAAAATAGCACCATCAATTCAAAGGATCCATAAAGATATAGATCCTCATGTCTACAATCAGAGACTTCAAGCAGCAAGCCAACAAAGGACCCAACAGATAGACATTCCACAAGGGTATCACTATGGCACAGATTATAACACCCTTCACATGATTCTGAATCCAGGGTATCAAGGCACACGGGATTTCAATCCACAGATGGGTCAACAGGTGCAGAGAAATCCAAATCCGCAAGCTAACGAGTTGTTGCTGAAGGTGGCTGAGATGATAAAGAATCAGTTCGGTCTTGTCGACATAGAATTTTTGTCCCATGCCGAGGACACATGAGCAAGCCGAAAGGGTCCGCTTGATGGAGCTAGAGATCTGCCTGGCTTCAGCGTAGGGATGGTCAATCCTGCACACTCCTCCCGAGACGTGCCAGTCAATTTGACCTTGCAATTGACAAGGAGATAAAGTTTATCAGTAATTAAGGGCGGAACATGCCAGTGTTACCAGACAGTCCTGAATGTACGGCTCTGAGAGCCGATATGAAAGGAGATCGACTAAATAGTCGATTCCAGCATATTTATAAGAATAAATCGGTTAAAGCTCATGGGGTTGTGTAAGAAGAATTGATTATCGTTCAGGATGAATATCATTCTTTAAAAAATATTGGTCAATGGCAATAAGATATTAACAATAATTAGTTCATGCTAAGCCAATAACTGCAAGTAACCGAAGTCCTTTATAAAAGAAACAGTTCATTATTATTCAATTATTTAATAGAGATAAATCTAATGAACATATTAGATCTCATCTATCGCTATAACCAGTGGGGCAAGAGGCAGAATCATGCGGGCCGTAGAAACAACAATAGACTCGACGACCCTAACTTATTACTAATATTAGTGGGGCATGAGGCAGAATCATGTAGGTCGTAATACAATAATAAGATCATGGGGCTAATACATCTTTCAATGTATCGCTACTTCAACGATCTCGTAATGCGAACTGTTCGTGAAAGCGCTCGATATTGGCTAAAACAACCGATTCAGGCATAGCGCACAGTTAAGGTCATGTCCTCTTAGGAACAGATCTACCAAATAACGATCCCCACTCCACGGTGCTAATAGTGGGGTGTAAGGTAGAATCACACAAGCCATGATAATGAGACATGGAACAGTTTTCGCTAGCCAATAGATCTACTCAAGATCAAACATTCCTTAACCGCATGCTATGCACGATCAAGATTGATGTAAAACAGCCGATAAAACATAACCCATCGTTTAAAGTGCAGATTAGATCAGTTTAGATTAACAAATGATGGGTTAAAAAAGATATAAGGCCGATCTAGATCAACCCCAATCGTGCGAAGTGATATTGCTGTAATTAAATAAATAATAAAAGCAACCAGCAATAGGTAACTCAATGAATCTATCTGAAGGAATGCCACCCTTAGATATAGCCGATAACTTGACCTTAAAGCGATGTATCCATTCATTATTTCAAGAAAAGTCCAGTGAATGTGACGTATTGAGCAATGTTGTGCGAGGGAGACTTACCCAAAATTCTGCCTTCACCCGCGTCGCCTTGTTTGTAAGCATCGTATGTAATAACGTGCACCAAACCTTCTCAAATTTTTATCACATCCTCCACATACGATATCATGACATCTCGACAAGTTTCATGATTTTCGGACTTCGTTTGCATTTTATAGAATTTAAAAACAATTCGTCCGCAAGTTTGTGGTCATGTTTCGTGAACAAGATGTTCGAAATTTCGGGTCCGGATACGGCCTCACACTACACTCAATACCGTGAATATCATTTTTTGAATCATTAAATTCCATTATTCGATGTATGTGCAGTTCAAATTTGTATTTTTCGAAAAAATTCAATTACATGAAATAAATTAACTAAATATAGCAAACAGTTCGGGAAATGTACCAAATTTTGACATGGAGTACCAAGTACTGTAAGAGGACTACAAAAAAAGTTTGGAGGTCAAAATACAAAAAAAAAATTTGGTTTGCCGAGTGTCATCTTTTGACACTCGGCAAACATGCTCTTTGCCGAGTGCCAGCTGCCAGGCACTCGGCAAAGAGCGTGCCAATTTTTTTTAAAATGTTTGCCGAGTGCCTCTCCGTCCGGCACTCGGCAAAGTGGTATTTTTTATTAAAAAAAAGATGCAGTGCGGTTTAGGGTTTAGATTAAAAAAAACACCTTTGCCGAGTGCTCCGATCTGGCACTCCGCAAACTGGCAGCCCTAGTCCTTTGTCGAGTGTCAGGGTCTGGCACTCGGCAAAGAAGTGGTTTGCCGAGTGCCTACCCGCTGGCACTCGGCAAACCTGGACGGCAGGCGGCGGCCGTTACCTGACGCTGTTTTTTACCGAGCGCTAGAGTTTGCCGAGTGCCTGACACTCAGCAAAAAGGGCCTTTGTCGAGTGTCTGGCTTTGCCGAGTGCCTTCTTTGCCGAGTGTATATCTTTGCCGAGTGCGGCACTCGGGAAAATAGCTCTTTGCCGAGTGCCCGACTTTTAACACTTGGCAAAGAAAGTTTCACTCGGCAAATGCCCTGTTCCCGTAGTGGCAACTGATGACTTCAGCAACAAGGAGCATCTCTGCTCAGGGGCTGCTAGTCCTCACGGAAGCACACATGGATCTCGCGAGTCTGGCTACAGCCCCTTTGGATCTGGTACCTACCTACCTGAATCTACTGTCCCTTGTCCTCCTAGTGGCCATGGCAGCAAGGTAGCCCACTTGGTGGTGCATTGGCTGGCGGGCAACAGTTTGCCTCCATCATGGGAGTTTATACCTTCACCCTGTAGTATGGTGGTTCCTCTTGTGTATGTTGTCTATGGGTGTTTCTCCCTATATGTGTTGTTGGTTTTTTGTGTTATTTTCTTGCCTTATTACATTGTACCTCCGGGTTCATGACCCAAAAATGTATCAGGCACCTGGCACCTTCCATTCGGTGGCATCAGTGGAAAAATATTCAGGTGGGGACTATCGTCCCTCTTGACTTCTCAAATAAAACTACAATGGCACAAGTTGTAAATTCCATGTCCATCACAATGGAATCCTCCCAAATAAGAACCAGAGGATTTGTCCACCAAATAACAACTAGCTTTGCACAGAGGCTTCAAGTAAAATGGTTGCACTTTAACAAATTGCTAGCAAGTTTCTACAAAATTAAACACACATCAATAGATTATAATCTCACTTGATTTTGATCATAGTAAATTAGCCATCAAATTAACTAGCAAGAATATCCAACACTAAATTTCTCAAAAGAAAAAAATAAATGAATAGAACCTAGATTAAACAATTGAATTGGTAGAAATCTATGATGCATCATTCTACCGTCAAATATACATGATTGTGGTGAAAAAAATAGAGATATGAACACCAACCTACCCAAGTTGGATTTCCATTTAAGTCAATTATTAGGAAGAAGCATATAGCACATATCTTACACCCACAATTGAACTTGGAATGTTTAGGGTTACTTTGTAGAAAGTGAGAGCACATATGGGTGTCATGGGTTCATAACTACGGTGAGTAATTAGTCGATCGATCAATGGGTCAGTTGTGGGACTACAGTGGTTTAGGACTCAGGACACAAAGGGTACGGTTTTACCTGGTTCGGGCGTCTAAGCCGTACGTCCAGTAGCAAGTTCTTCATGTTAGAATGCTCAAGCGAGTTCTTGCAATGGAGGAGAGATAGAGGGAGATGGTAGGAGAGCACTAGCTAGTTCTGACATAGGGTTTTCTAGGATTCATCCGCCCTCTAAAGGAGCCCTTGTCCTGCCTTATGTTCTAGAGGGCGAGAGGAGTACAAGGAGTATGGCTTCTGGAAGCTCCCTTAACTAGAAGGGCTCGCTAGGGTTTCGTGTCCTAATCTTCAAGTTGTTGGTGGTTTCCAGCCTCTTCCCTTTCTCTAGTGGTTGTGGCCGACAACTTTCAACTGTCCCTGACACCGCATGCTAGAACTCGGAGCTAACCGTCAGAGCCCAAAGATGTTGTGTCTCACCTGAGTTTGTCCTACCCTTGGTGTTTGTTGTACGCCAAAGGGGTGGGTGCTTCCTTAGGAGAGACTAATCGTGGGTCCTGCATGAAGTCAGAAACTAACCATAGAGTTGAATCTGATAGGATGTTGTAAATATTGAGATCATGAGGGAGCCTGCCAAGAGCATAGTCTTTACTGACCACCACTGGAAGTGCCACGAGTGACCACCATTGGAAGTGCCACGAGTTTCTACGGTCCTGTACCATACTCGTGCCACGGTGGAGAATAAAATTATAGGGAAAAATAGCTTATGGACATTTTGTTAAGACCAACACAAGTTAATGGAAACCAAATGTTTGTTTGGGAAAAAAATTGAAGATACGAAGCAGGCAAGACTTCATTATGGGGTTTTCTCTTGCCACCCATGCAACAACGTTGGCCAAAAAGAAGATCCCTGTGTAGATGTAACACACGGAAAAAGGTGTTGTTAGGCTTTGACAGGAGCAATGGTTTCCTGTGTGCACATTGTTGCCACCAGCATCCCTCTCGGCCTACGTGACGCCCGCGTCTACAATTTGTTCATAAAAATTGAGTGAGAATGATGGAGAACAAAATTGCTTTACTATAGCACAATCAGCTGCAAATATTTTATATTTTTGCACTAAAATACAAATGTAAAAGAGGAACTTTATGTCATCTAACCACCTAATTTCACTAGAACATTTTATAATTTTCCATACAAGTCGTGAACCAAAGGATCCGAAAAGATCTATTCCATCTCTAGTACTATAGAATGAGATAATAATTAGTTTTTAGAACAAAGGGGAGACCATGTCATAGACATGGGCTTATTCCCTTTTAGCAAATTTTCATACTTGGGATGTAGAATATATATTACATTGCAGTCTGTGTGCAAATTTTCTTGGGCAACCGCAACAACTTAGGGGTGTAAAATATATATTACATTGCAGTCTGTGTGCAAACTCTACCCCTCTGCATAGTATAATTCCAAATCACCACCGAGTTCTTTCAAAGGCAAAAGAATGGCAAAAGCTAGAGGAAAATATGTATGTGACTCTCTATTGTGCCTCTGGGACTCATAGTTGGCAATGTATGTTAGATAAAATTTTGGGACTCATAGTTGGCAATGTGTGTTAGATAAAATTTTGGTTGTAAAGTATATCACGAAGATGTGCATATAATTGAGTTCAAGTGCCCTGTCTCGTATATATATAGCCCAATGTCATCATCTCATAAAGCATCTAACTCCTAGATATTGAGAATATTGAGACACGAATGTACGCGCACACACGTCTGGTGCCGGCATGCAGTGCTAAGGCATCTGAACTGAGAAGATTGAGACATGAGTGTACGCACGCACACATCTAGTGCCGGCACGCAGTGCTGAAGGCATGTGATAGGCAGAGACATATACATGAACTACCCCATCAATCGCTTGCACCAAAAGATTTTTGGTGTTTCACCTTTGTTTTTCCTTTACTTCTGCTTAGCCTATGCATATGGGTGTTCTTATTTCGATGACATATACATGAACTAGCGTTTAATATATGGTCGTATTACTCTATCCATTTAAAGTGTGACTTCATTGTTGTAGGTACCCATTTTCATAAAAAGAATATACAATTCAAATAAATATTTATTATACAAGAATTAACATTTAATTGGTGATCTTATTTGTTGGAGCTATCCCAGGTAGGTTAGAGAGGAGTCTTATTAGTAAGGAGAGGAGAATGCTAGGGTTTTGGACAAGTGAGAGTGAGAGCAGAAGTGAGATCCCCATACCCTCATACCCTTGGGCACTTATATAGCCAGTGGTTATTTACATGTGGCCACTTAGTGGTGTTGCATTTTACATGACACTACTTTAGCAAATATTTGCGTCTCTTCGATGGGGAGGCCTGTCCCATATGCAATATGGGTGTCATGTGTTCGTAACCACAACGAGTAATTAGTGGATCGATCGATGGGTCAATGTGTGGGACTTTGGTGATTTAGGACTCAGGACAAAAAGGGTTTATCCTGGTTCGGGCGTCTAAGTCACACGTCTAGTAGCAAGTTCTTTGTGTTAGAATAATGCTTAAGCGAGTTCTTGCACTAGAGGAGAGAGAGAGGGTAGGAGAGCACTAGCTAGTTCTGATCTAGGGTTTTCCAGGATTCATGTGCCCTCTAAAGGAGCCTTTGCCCTGCCTTATGTTCCAGAGGGTGAGAGGAGTACAAGGAGTATGGGTTCTTGAAGCTCCCTTAGCCGAAAAGGGAGCACTAGGGTTTTGTGTCCTAATCTGTGCATTGTTGTTGGCGTTCGGTGTCTTCCATTTCTCTAGTGGTCGTGGCCGACAATGTTGAACTGTCCCTAAATAACACCGCCTGTAGGAACTAGGAGCTGACAGTTGGAGTCCGAAGATGCCATTGTTTCTCACCTTAGTTCGTCCTCCCCGTGGTGTTTGTTGTATACCAAAGAGGCTGGTGCTTCCTTAGGAGAGACTGACCGTGGATCCTGCCCACCCATATTCTCCATCATGCAGAGACGGAGTGCATCCTGTTGTCGCATGGTGTCATGCCCCGAGCGTGACCCCAAATTGTGAGTTCCAACAGGGCCTGAGGCCTTGCGACTATATCCACGTGTCAGGTTCTAGGCCTCTGTCAGGGCCTGGGGAAGACTCCATTTTGACTCATAGAGTTCTAAATTATTGAAATAATATATCCATTTTGACTATCTCGACGAGCTCTTTGTGATGGTGCACTCAATTTCAGCATTTGAGATGGTATGACTTTTGTATGTACTCAAAAGATATCGGCTCAGGTATGCATAAGCTATGTATGTAACTCAGCTTTAAAAAACATGACAAATGCGACTTGTATATGAACTATTGATAATTTGTTTCTACACGTATAATCTAGTTATAATTAGGACTCATAGAGTGGTCAAGTTCCCCAAAAAAAAAAGAGTGGTCAAATGACTGCAACACATGTCGTGTAGATAGATGTTATGCTTTTACTCAATATCCGGAGAAATATTCGTAACCGACACTATCTGAGTTCGACTCAACCCGTATTCGATATATATTTATCTGTATTTGTATTTGAGACAATCTGTATCTGTAGTTGTATATATCCGATAGCTATCCGTGTCCGAATCCGAATCCAAATCTAAGAAAAAATATGAAAACAAATATGATATCACTAGTAGAGAAACGAGTTGTACTCCCGGTTCTCAACCCCCTTCAGTCCCGGTTTTGGAACCGGGAGCACGAATCCGGGACTAAAGGGCCCCTCCTTTACTCCCGGTTTCGCGCCCGGGACTAAATGTCCACCTTTAGTCCCGGTTGATAATACCAACCGGGACTAAAGAGGCCTCCCGGCCTAGCCACGTGGGTCGTCCCTTTAGTCCCGGTTGGTATTACCAACCGAGACTAAAGGTTTTATTTTTTTTTTCTTTTTTTATTTCTATTTTCAATTGATGATTCGTTTTGGTTTTCGAATAGGTTTTCGAATACGCATTCTACGCTGCTAATAATATACATATTCTACACGTGTATAATGTTCGAACATTTTGTACAAACTAAGTATGAAACTAACGTATATATTACATGCATATACATATATTGTACGTAATTTTATGGACATATAATATGTATATATATATATATATTACAAATAAAGCTTGCATTGTATATTCTATCATATCCTTGGGATAACAAATTCACTCCATCTGGTTTGGCTTCCATGTTTCGTTGACGTTATTGTAGAACTCGCCAGCAGGGTTGAAATTAAAACAAAAAATTAGAACTTTAATCACAATCATCATGAAAATAAGTATAAATTAACCATAATCATCAAATGCGACAAAATAACTCACATTGCGATCCGGACACTTGTAGAAGATACGACCCTTGTTGGGACACTCCTTCCTCACCCGGTACTCCATCACAATCTTCTCCTCACACTTGCCGCATGCAATGAGAGGAAGGTCCGACCTCAGTCGCTTTGGAACCCGATGAGAGGCCGAGGACCCGGAACCAGTTGACATCTACTCTCTATACTCATTTTTAATATAATATTAATTTCTCATTTTATAAACAAATAAAATTAAAAAAAACTCTAAAATTCTCTATATCTCTAAACCATGAAGTGTGCTATGCATGCTAGAATTGAAAACTCAATACTAGTTTTGAATAACTACTTTAACCTTCCTTCATCCAAATATGCAAACTTTAAAATGATTTTGAGCTTAAATGGCTTACAAATAAAAGAAATCTACCATAAAAAACCCACATATATCTAGTCCACAAAATGAAATAAGCTACTGATGAAACATGAGAGTATAAAGTTGGTAACCTTTAGAATCGAAGAATCGATGGAGGAATGGAAGAAATCTTGTGATACACCGGTGATGAGGAAGAAGAGAGACCGACGATGAAGCAAGAACACTGAGCTCGAAGTGGCTCGGGCTCGGGGAGGAACAAGGACTATATAGGAGGGGAACTTTAGTCCCGGTTGGAGACAGAAACCGGGACTAAAGGTACCTTTCTAGTCCCGGACGGAGCCTCCAGCCGAGAGTAGACTTTTACTCCTGGTTGGAGGGACCAACCGGGAATAAAAGTTAACCTTTAGTCCCGGTTGGTAACTCCAACCGGGACTAAAGGTCCCCTGCAGCAAAAGCCTGCCGCAGTAGCCGTTGGGCAGGGACCTTTAGTCCCGGTTAGAGCTACAAACCAGGACTAAAGGTATCTCTAGTTTCGGGCGTGAAAAATACCGGGACTAAAGCCAAATTTCGAGGTGGGATCAAAGGTCGTTTCTCTACTAGTGTATCAACAATATCCGTTCGTATCTGGTCCGTTTTCATCCCAACTATCTAAGGACGAGAGTCCTAAATTTCATTTTCTCGGTCTCTTATCTAATTATTACACGAACCCTGTCCTATAAAAAGTAAAATATCTACAAAACTCTAAATTTCATAAAACTTTAAATATGTCACTGTTTTTTTAATTCCAGGATTACTGCACCAAATCTCTTTTGACTCGCACCATGGTGATTTTTTTATTTTGAATTCACTACAAATAAAATATTAAAATATATCTACTTGACGTATCAATATATCCTCAATATAGATTTCCAAAAATTGGATTATCCCTAGGTATGTACTCCGTATTGTTTCCTATTAGTAAGTTATGTATATGTAAACAAATAAGGAAAGGTAAAACTAGCTTGCTAGTGTACCTATATGGTCGCGTGCCAGCACGCAGAAAAATCTGTTAGCACTAGCATGTCATGCATGTTTTGATGAACAACAAATAAATTAAAACCCATTGTTAGTAAGACTTGCAACCCCTGAAGAAGATGGCATGTAGGAGCTAGCTGGTAGTTGTTTCTTCTCTATTTATGTATGTGTATTTATTACTAGGGCACATATCCATCTCATCAACTATTATAAAACTACATATGTACTTAGGGTTTATGTATAATCTTACTTGCTAGCGACCGGATGTTCGATCCGGGACACTAGCGTTCGGACGGTGCCCGCACAGCGAGCGATCGAGCATCTTGCATGTGAGCGAGCGCCCCAGCCGTGGGCCCACGCCGCCAGCCGCTTCCCACACGCATCTCATGTGCAACACCCCGATCTACTTTTAAAACATTCAGATGCAACTATTGCAACATACAAAAGAAGATAAATGAAACACTTGGAACGAGCGTGAAACACTTGCAAAAACGTCTAAAAACATTGAAAATCATTGCAAACATATGCAACATCTAGATGAAATACTTGCAACATACGTATGAAATACCTGAAATGCTTGAAATATATGCTTGCAACATGCATCTATATGCAACATCCAAATCTACTTTTGTAACATCCAGATAAAACACTTGCAACATACATCTGGAACAGATGAAATATTTAGAAGATACACTTGAAACATAGTGTATAGCCATTGCAATAGCGCAACATCCCGATCTACTTTCTGCAACATCGATATACAACACTTGCAACATACCTCTGAAACATCTAAAACACCTAAAACATACTCTTGCAACATGCGCTTTCAGCAAAACCTGGCAAGCCACTACACAACGAGATCTGGTGCTAGGTCACGGTGGAAGGAGGATGGCAGTGGGCAGGTGGCTGCGCGGCCCCCAGTGAAAGGCGGCGCCCTCGACGAGCGGCACCTGCAGTGAAGACAACATTGGCTGTCGGGTAGGTGTGGCCTCATGCGGCGAGGCACCCCTGGCCTGCGCTGGACAAGGTCACGGCGAGCGGGTACCGTGCCCACGGCGAGGCGACTCCGTGCTAGAGAAGGCAGCGGCGAGCGGCAATCGCGCTGGAAAAGGCGAGAGGTGGGGAACGCTGTGACGGCTGTGCGAGTTGGGAAATGTCGTTGTCTTTTTGTTTTGGAGAAGCCATGAATGAAGGTAGATGGGAGCAAACATGTTGGGCTGAAGCGTGGCATCCGGATGGTCAGACGTTCGCACCACAACATTTCCGATATATATTGGGTCTCTTGCTCTAAGTCTCTTTAATTTGTTGGAGACATTATATTGTCACTATTGTTCCAAAGAGAATGAAAACGTCCCAAATCCTTCACACACACACGGACATATGCGTCATGCATGGACGCATTGCAGGCGTTTCTGGTGGTGGTGTGGACGTACATATGCATGTGCACGTATATACCTCATTTTGCACTGTTGCCGCGGCCGACCCCACCACAGCTAGAACAGCCGCCACACCACTTCCAGCATGCATGAGAGATGAGATTGAGACGATGGAGTTGCATGCATGCACTTTGCATTTGCAATAATGCGCTGTGGTCACACGATATGATGGTACGTGCTGCGTACGTGCAGTGTTCTAGCTAGGGCAGGCACTTGATTATTACCAAGCCTATAAGCGTAGATCCGATTTTTAGGCAGATTTGGTTTTATTAGTTTCATATATATAGTTTTTCGAGTAGTAGTTAAAATGAAATATATCTACAAATATATAAAGTTTCTTTAGATCCTACTTTTTGTAGACAAAAAAATATCCGATTACAATAATAAATTAGTTTTGGAAAATCAAATCGAGTGTGGAGGTGACAAGTGTGTCACTTGTGACATGATGATAAAATAATTGCTGATGCATGTCAACAGCTAGCATTGTCGTCATATATATATGTTCGATATATCGATCGGTCATCACCGGTGTGGGTACGTGTGCGTTATAGTTGGTTCTCGATCGTGTGCATGCAAGTATATACGGTGTTCGATCGATCGACGTGTTCGTTGCACGATGCATGTCAGCATGTGCATGGCCGACCGAAGTCCTGTTCGTTTGGGCTGGTTTGGCTTATAAGTCATGGCTGAAAGTACTGTTGGCTAGTTTGGTGTGAGAGAAAAATACTATTCGCTGGCTGATAAGCCATGACTTATAAGCCAAATACGACCAAACGAACAAGCTGCGAAGCTTTTATTTTTTCAATATTACCTGTCTGGCAGTTTGGCTGTGCAGGTAGCTATGAGTGGGAGGTTAAAACACACGGGCAAAAGACAATTAATTCTAGTGAAAATAATATTAATTATTCCAACGGTCGTCCTACATATTCATGCACAATGTCCATGTCTTCCTCGTACTTATTACACTTCAACAATTTCATCACTTTGAGATTCTACTACAGAGATGGAGGCTGTGTATACGGGGAGTAGCTCTGCCAACAAGGAAGATGACGGTGGTTGCCCATTATCCATCTCAAAACCCTCAGGGCTCTATGTCACGGGATTCTAGTGGTGACTTATATATTATCCGTCTCAGATCTCTCGGGCTCTATGGCATGGGGTTGTTGTGGTGGCACATTGTCCGTCGCTGATCCCTCCGGCTCGGTGTCACGAAATTCTAATGGTGGCACATTCTCCATCTCAGATCTCCCGGCCTCTGTGTGATGGGCATCATTATTGTTCTCCTGCTGCTGGCCACCTATTCCAAAGATCTTCCCAAGCAGCTGTTGGAGCCAACCTATTCCATATCTTCAAGCGATGACTACTGCTACTGCAGACACAATGCAGACATACATCGTCTATCAATAAGCATACCATAATATAATTTTTATTTGTAGCAAAGATAGAGTAAAAATTGAAACCAAACTATATGTATGATGTGGCCAACTTTTTTGGCACTTGTGATATGCTCAGAAAGGTTGAGGGTTTTAGTCGTCATATCTCACTTACCAAAGGATATCACTGCTAGACCGTCGTTGCCGATGTGGACCTTGACATCCGCTGAGGCGTTGTCCCTTAAAGTATGTTATGGGGTTTTCTCTTGCCACCCATGCGACGATGCTGGCGAAAAAGAAGACCGCCGCGTAGATGTTGCGCACGGACATTGGGGCTAGGCTCTGATAGGAGCAATGGTTTTCTGTATGCCCATTGTCATCACCACTATCCCTCTCAGCCTGCATCACGCCCGCCTCTACAATCGGACAGTAAAAATCAAGTGAGCATGGATGGATCGGAGAACAAAACTGCTTTGCTGTAGGTAGTGCAATCAGCTACAAATATTTTAGATTATTTTTGCAGTAACATACAAATAAAGAAAAGGAACTTTATGTCATCTAAACTATATGTATGATGTGGCCAACTTTTTTGGCACTTGTGATAAGGTCAGAAAGGTTGAGAGTTTTAGTCATATATCTTACTTACCAAAGGATATGGACCCACGTACTTGTCCAACGGACATCCATGCTCCACTTCCACCTATACTAAGGTGAAATGCAAAATTTGATGAAACTTGCCCAGAACAAATAAAATAGTTGATGAAAAAAACACAACTAGCGGGCACACAAGGCAAACCTGCTCCATATATATGTGGAATTTGATGAAACTTGCCCAGAACAAATAAAATAGTTGATGAAAAATCACAGCTAGCGAGCACACAAGGCAAACCTGCTCCATATATATGTGGCTCGATTGATGACATTTGTTGCTAGGAGAGGTGAGCAGCTAAGTTCGAGGAGAGAAAGAAGATACATAGAAGAAGGGAGCTGATATGAGGAGGTTTTATGGACACGGAATATGTGTAGCAAGTCTGAGGTGACGTACGTTTCCACACACGCCAGACGTGTTCATCGTCACGGCCAACCTGTTGCATTGCGACGATATGATCCTGCATGCACGAACCAGGCATGCATGCATAGGATCACTGACGACTGACTTGTAACTGCCAGGTGACAGCCATGATTTGATGAGACGTACGCACTCATATAATCTGTGGCGTGTGCAGTGCTGATGGGCATGCATGTTATTAGGCTGCAGATCAGGTTTTTTATTTCAATCTCCCTCCAACTCTCGTGTGCTCTGCATTCATAAGGCACAACAGATCAGGCAAGGAACAATCGCATGGTGGAATCGATGAGTTCAGACTAGAGGATGATGCGCTCCATTCATCATTCTTGCCCTCTCGAATACACAACATCAACATGGTGATTCTGGTAACCTCCTGATGTGGTAATTGTTTTTATCCAATGATATATTTTTAATTTCCCAATCTTTGACTTAAGGCAGCCTCCATCTCCACTTCAAGGCCATTCTACAGGGCCAAGACCTCCCCTCCGACACGCTGAATGGAAATGGGGGGTGGGGTGTGTGTGTGTCTGTGTGTGTGTGTGGGGGGGGGGGGGGGGGGGGGGGGTGGGGGGGGGGGGGTGGGGGGGGGAGGGCCTCGCCCTCAAGCTAATGGGCCAAGCGTGGCCCTAGCCGCTCCCACCACACCCCGTTGGGGGGACGTGCGCGCTAGGGAAGGGCGCCGACGCCCTCTGCCATCCCAACACCGTCGCCTATCCGAGGAAGTTAGAATAAAGGAAAGACTAGAGCATCAGACGCCCTACCATGATTTGAAAAACAAAAGCAAGTCTATGCTCGATAGACATGGCTCCATAATTAGATATGGTAAAGGTAAGATGTCAGTACCCAAGATCAAGCATATATCATATCATATACTATTATAAACATGACAAATTATGATGCAATGATATGATTTGTATGTCCACTGTAGCTCTCATGTTCACACCCTTCATTACATTAACGGTGCTGTTGAACCATAGATTACACAACTATTAGGTACAATTTACAATCAGGAATTCACAACAATCGAACACTTAAGCTGGTAGCTTAGAACGGCAAACTACACAGTTCGCAGCCATGAGGTTTGCAAAAGACACAGACTCGATCATCATAGTGGCAAGTCCCCTTGATGCTGAACATCAGACGTCGA
The DNA here is from genome assembly GCF_019320115.1 of Miscanthus floridulus. Classification (NCBI taxonomy): domain Eukaryota; kingdom Viridiplantae; phylum Streptophyta; class Magnoliopsida; order Poales; family Poaceae; genus Miscanthus; species Miscanthus floridulus. Next base: position 1,262,617 of record NC_089589.1, read on the forward strand.
TCAGCAGTTGAGCAAATACACATAGAAAAGCTGGTGCAACCAATAGAGGCAAAAGAGATGTGTCCTTCCTCTTTATGTGATTAGGTATCATGGACACGTCTGTAAATGGAAAAAATATGGCATAAGGTATGATGTGCATAGATTATGACAGGGCAATAAAGTTATATGGGCTATTGGAACATCTGGATCATAACTCAAAGTAATTAATCTGTCATGTGATTGCTCTCCCCTGTTTTGGAGTTTTGGTGATTAAGTATTTTCTCAAAATCATTACTTACTAAGTAAATAAATATTCATGATCCTGCACCTACATGATCTGCTTACATGTCTTGGTAGCAAATGAAAATAAGTAAATATTTCAATGTGCAGTGAACAGCACAACTAAAGAAGAAAAACATTAAAATCTGAAAATGATTAATATAATAAGCTTTGCCTTGCATATTTGAAGTACATCTTAGCATTAGCACACTGGTAAATAGTCATATTGCAATCTGCAGGTATAGTATTATAGGTGCCATAGAAACACAAACTACATCTGACTCCTTATTAGGGGATCAGAACTACAGATTAAATTGTTCTTTTTTCAATATAATCCGAACAAAAGAACATCTGTAGTCATGTTATTTTAACTTATTGTTGAAGTAAACATACCTATGAGAAGTATCCGTGTAGTTATGAAACCTATGCATATGAGAAGTAGTTGTGTAGTTATGAAATCTTGACAATTTTTGCACCAGCATTGCGAGCAGATAAAACCTGTGAATGCCAGAAAGCAAATATGCCAAAGAACAAAAATATGGTCGCATAACTCAGAAGTGCTTTACCTGAATTTGATGGAAGTTCACACGTCTAAGTGATACATACTTAAACTGGTGTCGGCACTCTTGGAATATACAGAACAATTACTTTCTTTAAGAAATGAAGTATATCCTAAAAGAAACATCCCTGCAGAAGCACAATGCACCACAATGCAAAACCAACCATTTCACAATTCATGGGCGGAACCAGCAAAGGACTTGATAAATTTTTAAACAAAAATCCAAGTTGGTTGCATACACTTGTTTACAAGTAAATCAGATCTAAATACAAATCCTCCAGGACCAAGCATATCATCAGTGTCAGACAGAGCACAACAAAACAACGGGTATAAGATACATGATAAGTGATTGCAGAATTGCATAGCTGAATTACTGTCATAACTAAACATGGGCAAAGCTGTTAATACGACAAACAAGAGAGCAATGACTATATGGCATCATTGTGGATTCCACTCTCAACGAGTAACATTTCAACATTGTAGCACTCTTCATCTACTAATTTTAATTTTAATTTAGGAATTATCATGAAATCTTCCCACTTCTCTAAACCCCTAAGAAACGGATAAGAAATTAGGGACTCTGTTTGTGAATTGACAAATCCCAAAACCAAACCAATTCACAGTACCTGATGAGTGGGATGAACCCACTGTAGCTCACTGTTGACTACAGAGCCCACCACTCCAGCGTGCGTCAGAGTGCTCAAGGCAGCTGCTACATGGCTGAGATCTGCGAGCCACCCTAGCTGGACGTCGCCTCCTCTCCGATATCTGCTCCCACATGATGAGGAACTCGCAGATCCGGTGGAAGCAGGAACACTCCAACATGATGGCCGGGGAGCTAGCAGATCCGGTGGGAGCGACGAAGCTTTTGGTCTTCATGTGCTTGGACTGTCCTAGCCCATGGGGCAAGATGGAGCCGTCGAGGGCTCAGGTTCCACTGCACCACACTCCTCCCTTCATAGATTGGGGCGTGAATCGAGGCCACTACACCAGATCCGGAGGCAGAGGAGCTCACCTCATCTTGATAAAGCGACATTCTGCTCGTGCCGGCATGGAGGCAACGCGAGGAGGAGAGGGCGAGGTGGGGAGAGGCATGGAGGCGGCACGCCGAGGAGAGGGCATGGAGGCACCGGCGCCGGTAGTAAAGAGGGAGAGAGGAAAGGGAGACCGAGAAATAGACAGGAGAGATGCCACCGCCCCGTAGATCTGTGACGTCACCATGCACTACTGGAATCTCGCTTTTTTCTGTGGGTGCGAAAACACACAGAAAAATACGAATACCATCAGAAAAATATTTTCCTAACGGTGTACCCTCAGAAAAATACCCACAGAAATATAATGACAGAAAAATCGAATTTTTCTGTGGGTTCACCGTCAGAAACAATTTTTCTGTGGGTCTCACACGCACAGAAAAATTATGTTCGCCCAGATTAAAACTAATTTTTCTGTGTGTTAATCCACACAGAAATAAACGCATAAACGCACAGAAAAACATGTTTTTTTTTCTGTCGGTCTAGGTGAACTCACAGAAAAATTCATTTCGCCCAGATTAAAAAAAATATTTCTGTGTAGCCAGCCTCACAGAAAAAAAGAGTTGAACACACAAATTTTTTTTAAACAGTAGCAACAGCATATTAAAATATATATTTTCTATACAGTACTTTCTGTGCATGACCAACAAGGTTTCATTCAAATAATACACAAATCAATAGTTCATCATGAATGGAGTCAACACTTATGTCAAAAATAGACGACGACAGGCTGCCTCCGCCTGCCCGCTGCCTGCCTGAGCCTAAGCCTGACCTCGGGGACAGGAGAAGGCCACCGGAGCTCTGCATTGCCAGCAGCAGCCCAGTCACAAGAAGCACGCACAATGTAGCTACACAAGCGGATAGTTGGCAGTACACAATGGACAGTACCGGTCAATGGAAAAAATAGCAAGTGCAAAGTGAGATCAAAGAATTTTGAAGACAACCAAGAAGAAGTTATACACAGAGACTGATTTTCCTTTGAATGGGCATAAGACATTACAAACACTTCTTTACTTTCTTATGTGATAATAAATCATTTACAAGAAGAAAAGTTACAATCTATTTAACAAATTAGAGCATACCAAGCCCCTAAAACATAATAGGAGTGCCAATTCATAAGAACAAACACAAGTCAAATATGGTATGCACAGGGCAACAACAAAAATAACAAAATGCAAGCATAATTTAAAGAAGGGAAATTTTGCTCAAGGACACTAAAGAATGGCGTTATTTGCCGCCGGACACCGCCAACTCATTTATTGGCTCAGTACCATTATGAATCACGGTTTATTTGGCAGAAGACACCGCAGTCATTACTTTACTCTTTTCTGTCATTTTGGAGAGAGAAAATTTTGAAAATGATGCTCGATGCCCCTGGTTGAACCAGACTGCGTCGGTCAAAGGCACACATCAAACCGTAACCCCTTCGCACTCAGCCACAGGCGCCGCCGCATCTCTTACCGCATCCACGAAGCTCCGGCGACGACCTGGCTTCCGCCGCCTCCTCCGGCACGGCTCGCGCCCGTGGTTTGATGGACGTCTGAGGATGGTGTCATCGGGAAAAGTGAGGCGCTTGCGGCCAAGTGTAGATTCCCCTTCGAAGGGGCTCAATCTAGCATGGGTTCCTGAAGGGTACGCCCTGTTCTTCCCCTTTTCTCTCGCTTCCTTTTTCCCCATTTGCTTGTTGTGGTTGGATTTGTCTTGCTCATCTTAGTATTTGTTGGGCCGAATCTAGGGATTTCATGGTTTCTTGTTGTCCATTTTTTAGCATGGACATTAGTACCGCCTGCCGGATTGTTGCGCAGGCCACTCCGAATCTTAATCCTCTTACAGCTGATTTCCAACTAGTGGTTGATAGGGACACTACGAATTTGAAGGATCTTACTAACGATGTAGCAGCTAAGGTCGCTTGCGGAGCTAATTAGGGCTTGAATCTATGTTTTTACAACAAGCCGAGAAAATGTTACTCCACTCTTAGTACTGACTCCATGCTGATGGATGCTATTGACATGTATTGGGATCTAAGGAAGCTGGTTGTGTATGTGGGGGTGTATGACACGGTTGCAGTTGATATAGTTAGAGTGTTTCTGCTGATGAGGCAATACCTACTCTTGAACCCCCTGTTCAAGCAGGTGACCATGATGATGCAGAGCCAGATCCTTGTGATGATGTTTGTAATGGTGGCACTGATACTGATGGTGGCACTAATACTGATGGTGGCACTGATACTGATGGAGAGATGAAAAGTGTTCCAAGGTCAAAGAAGAAAAGAAAGGAGGTAGCTGATGATGATGTGTCTTGGGAAGAAGATGAAGAAGAATATGTGGGGGTGAATGATGAAAACCATTACATGTCTGGCCTTAATGATGATAATGCAGGTTCAGATGTTGATGCTTATGACTCTGATGGTAGTGGTAAGGATGATCTTTATGTTGATGATGAAGCTGGTTGTGAAGTTTTTGAACATGTCACTGACTTAGAAAACCCAACCATAGCTTGTGGGGTCACATTTGAGGATGGGGATACCTTTAAGAGAGCAATTAGGAAATTTGCAGTACTAAATGAGTTTGGAATTGCAGCTCTTTACAGTGAGTCAACAAGGTACAGAGGGATCTGCAAGGGTTCAAAGAGCAAGAAGAAGAGGTGTAAGTGGAGGATTCATGCATCTCAGCTGCAAGATGGCAAAACTTGGCAGGTATGCTATTGAATCATTTTTGTTATTGAACTGATAGGATGGGTTACTAAATGTGAATTTTGTGAACATGTTTGTTTTTGTTGTTTAACTGCTTTGCAGATAAAGAAGATGTATCAGAAGCATACTTGTCCAAGCACATCCAAACTGCATCAAAATTGTATGGCTAACAATGCCTGGGTGAGGGACAGGATAATTGACATCCTTAGAGAGGAACCGACAATAGGGGCAGTAGCATTGAAGAAAGACCTGGAGAAGAAGTATAACATTACTTTGTCATACTATGTGGTCTTTGATGGCAGACGGATGGCTCTAGAAGAAATTAATGGCAAGTGGAACGACAATTTCGATGATGCCTTCAGTTTCAAGGTAGAGGTTGAGAGAACCAATCCTGGTAGCATTGTGGAAATTGAATGGGAAAATGTGGGAAAGAAGATGAGATTCTCAAGGATGTTTGTGGCACTAAAGTCATGTGTTGATGGATTCTTGAATGGATGCAGACCCTTCTTGGGAGTTGATTCAACAGTGCTAACAGGGAGGTGGAGAGGACAGCTAGCCTCTGCATCAGCAGTAGATGGAAACAACTGGTTGTTTCCAGTTGCTTATGGTGTGTTTGGCTCAGAATCCGCTGACAGTTGGAAATGGTTCTTTGAGAAGCTATAGACTGCAATTGGCTCCCCACCAGGACTTGTAATCTCTACAGATGCTGGTAAAGGAATTGACAGTGCAGTGACTTCGGTTTTTTCAAATGGAGTTGAGCATAGAGAGTGCATGAGGCATTTGGTGAAGAACTTCCAGAAGAGGTACAAAGGTGCTGTGTTCAAGAAGCATTTGTGGCCATGCAGCAGGGCATACAACCAGCAGCATTATGAGTACCATTACAACATAATGAAGAAGGCTTCACCAAATGCAATCAAATGGATAGAACAAACACATAAGCACTTGTGGAACAGATGGAAGTTCTCCCACGCCAGCAAATGTGACTATGTAACAAACAACATTGCAGAGACATTTAATAGTTGGATCAGAATGGAGAAGTCACAGTCAGTCATATCTCTGATGGATAGGATCAGGCAGATGATCATGGAGAAAAATGCAGCGAGAAGGACACTTGCAGAGAAGCTAAATGATAGGATTCTACCTAACATCACAAAGGACCTAAATGCCAGGAGCAGGAACCTAAATTATGTCATACACAAAGGACCTAACAACACAGCAGAGATTCAGGGTACTACTAAGGAATTGAAAACTTGGAGACACACTGTTGATTTGGACAACACATCATGCAGCTGCCAAAGGTGGCAGATAACTGGGCTGCCATGTACTCATGCACTTTGCTTGATCAATGCATTGAGGAACAGGAATGTGGAAGATTATGTACATGAGTTCTATTCTGTAGCCATGTTCAAGAAGGCTTATGAAGGGGTTGTGCATCCCATGACAGATAGAAGCCAATGGCCTAAGGTTGAGATAGGCTTTAAACTTTGGCCTCTAGCTTTTAAAAGATCAGCAGGACTGTAACACCCAAAATTTTTCATTCTTTTAAAATAAGTAAATTTGATTTAATTATGTTAATAAGTGTGCATTCAATTATAGGAAATTAAGAATTTTTGGGGAATTAAAATCAATTATAAGATTTGAAACTTTTGATGCATACATGCTGCTGCAATATTTATTCATGTGATGATTGTTCTTGAATTAAAGTTCAAATGAATTCAAAAATTATTTGAAAATGCTTTTGGGAAAATTTGTTTGGAAAATAAAAAGGAAAAGAATTCTTTTTCTTTTCTCCCCCACCTTCCTTGTTTTCGGCCCGCTCGGCCCAGCATCCGTAGCCTAGCCCAGCAGCCTCGCGCGTCAGCCGCGTCGGACCAGCAGGCTCCGCCGGCCCAGCTCCCCTCTCCCCTTTCCGCGCTCGGCCCAGCAGCCGCGCCAGGCAACCGCCCGCGCCCTCCCGTGCCCTGCCGCTGATGCCCGGGCCCGCTTGTCGGCGCCGTCTTCACCCCCGCGCGACTCGGCAACCGCCCGCGCGTGCGCTTGGGCAACCGCCGCCGCGCCCGGCCTTCTCGCGTCGTGGGAGCGCCCCCTCCTCGCGCCTGGCTTCTTTAAATCGAAGCCCGCACCCGAGCCGCCCCCTTCTATTTTTCCCCGCTCCCTGTCACATCGCCGTGCCCGTGAGAACCGCCGCCCCGAGGTCTCCAAGCTCCGCCGTCCGCCTCCGCGCGAACCTCCATCACCGAGCCGCCTCCGCTCCGGTTTTCACCGCGGTGAGACTCGCCGTTCTCCCCTCTATCTCCCCGAGCATCTTATTTCTCGTTTTTTTTTGCTTCTTGAGCCTTGGCCGCGAGCTCCGCGAGCCATGGTCGCCGGCCATGGCGGCCACCGCGCTTGCCGCCGTTCCCGGCCGCCAAAATGGCATGGCCGCGACCCCCTTCCTCCCCCGCGTCCCCCGGTACACTCGGTTGTCCATTTGGTGAACCGTAGGCCCCTAACCGCGTGCTCTGGCGAGACCACTGCCGCCGGCCATGGCGCCTGGCCGCCGGTGATACTGTTCCGGCCGGCCGACCCTCCCCAGGCCGATCCTAGCCGCCCATCGCGAGATCAACGGCCAGGATTAGAAGTTACCCCTTCGCGGGTAATTTTGCTAAAGAGTCCCTGGACTTTTCTAAGTCCTAACCCACAGTCCAAAACGTATTTCCCCGAATGCGCAATCTCGATTGGAAAGCGTAAACTCCACGGCTTAAGTCAAAAATACGTTTTCAGTAATTACAGAAATGCCATTTGAACTGTTTCGCTTATAAAATTGTCGTTTTAGCTCCGAATTGATACATTCAAATCGCGTTAGCTTCGTAATTTCATAAGCTACATGTTGGAGCTACTGTTAGTCAAGTTTGGAACTTTTTAATTTCATGATTAGATTTAATTAAATATATGGCTATATGAAAACCCATTTAAATCATAACTTTCACATATTAGCTCCGTTTTTCGTGAACTTCGCGTTGACATGATCGTAGCGAGACATAGATTAGTTTTACAAACATTTTATCTTGATTTCAATGCTGTTGGTGTACTGTTCTAATGATAGGAATGTTTGCTTTGCATGAATGCTTTGGAATGTTGTATGTTGCTGTGTTGGTCGCGTTCAGATGGTGAGGAAACCGTGGGAGACCAAGAACTCTTCGACGACCAGCAGGACCAGCACGAGTTTGTGAACCAAGGCAAGTATAACATGGGCCTTCCTTGATGTCCTATTTCACTTTAATCAATTACTCATTTGCATGTGTCTAATTTTGATACCCGTAAGGACATCCTAGTGATTGTTTATCCTGTTCCTTGTCTCCTATGGGTTAAATGCATATGGGTAGATTGCTAGTGCTCTAACTGAACTTGACATACATGTTGATGAATGATACTATGGAACAAAGTGAGTAACATGATTTATAACAACTGTTCCATAGGGCGAAAGTGCAAATGACCTTTGTTCATGTTGCTCCCGGCCCTCCATAAGGACTTATCTGTCGGCAAAAGCTGGGACTGACAGTGCAACCGGGAGAGTCATATGGCTCTAACTTTAGCTCAGTAATAGGATCTTTCCTAACTAGTTAGAGGTTACCTTTTTGGCGCAAATGGGGCTTGCCACTTTGGGTATAGGGCTGCCTCTGTTCCTATGAGTATAGCCGTGATGGATATGTGCCATAGGAAAGGGGGGTTCCTACATCTGCCTACCAAGGAAACCTAGCAGCCCTAACTTGTTAGGGAAACCTATGAAATGGCTTCATAGTGTACCCTGCCCGCTCACCTTGGTAGTGACATGGGAGTAATTAACCCGGGCATATGGGGATCACGACTCGCGGTGAATGTGCACCACCTCTGCAGAGGGTAACAAACTATTATAACAGCCGTGCTCACGGTTACGAGTGGCCCGGAAAACTCACAGAATAACTGGTTAAATGTTGATGATCATTTAAAGTTGTTCAATGATGATATATGGTACACCTGACCCCAATATTTGTTCTTATGGGAATTAAATGGGAGCTTAAGCAAAACTTGATAATACTTGAGAATAAAGTTTGACCTATTAAAAATGCTAACTGTAGTAAACCAGAGTCTATCCTTTTTGAGCTTCATAACCCCATGTTAGCTTGCTAAGTACGGAATGTACTTACACTTGTTTATTTTCTTTACTTGGATAAAAATCCTGGATGGGTAACAGATGACAATGGGTATGAGGATTTCCCGGAGGATTATTAGGCTTGTGGTCAACCAGTTGACCTTCCCTGTGATGACGGCCACGAGAGCTTTATTATATTTTTATTATTCCGCTGTGATGTATAAGACTAAGTTTTATTATAACTCTGATGTATGAGACACCGTGATGATACTTTATGTAATTTGTCAGCTTGTGTGTGTGATTGATTCCTGGGCACACACGAGTTTTGTGCATTCAATTTTATCCTTAAAATTGGGTGTGACAAGGACGACCAAGGACAAGAAGGTTGAAGGGAGCTGAAGAAGGTGGCAAGGGAACTCGTAGACAGATGCAGTGCAAAAGATGTGGTCAATTTGGGCACATGATGAAGACTTGCAATGAGACAGTGTATGACTCAGATGCACCTCCTCTTGCAGTAGCTAAGCCCAAAAGAAGCAAGGGAAAGAAAAGCAAGCCAGCTTCTACAGTTTCTACCCAGCAGTCTCAGGTTGGAGGAAGCACTGCAAGTGCTGCAGCAGCACCTTCTAGCCCTACAGCCACTGCAAGTGCTGCAACAGCACCTTCTAGCCCTGCAGCCAACACTAGAAGGTACCTATACCTGTTTGCCTTATTGCCTTGACATAACTATGATATCCAAAGACTACATACTAACATTTTAGTTCTGCACCTGTAGCCACAAAAGGATGTTGGCCATGACAGATGGAAGTTCATCCCCTCCCAAGAAGATCAAGGTGACGACCAAGAAGATCAAGAGGACACCAAAGAGGAAGAACACTAGTCATGGAAAAGCACAAGTAGTTTAAGTACTGAAGTGTCCAAAACAATTGCTTTTGTTGACATGTGATGTCATGTGACACTCGATTTGTGCTGTTTAAGGTGTACTGTAACATGTGAAGGCATGTACCTTCAAGATGTTATGTTAATTACTGTCAGCTACCTCTAAGATTATCATGCTTTAAGATGTTATGTCTACTGTCTTTGCTTTGCTCAGTGTTACTTGGTTGACAATGCACATAGTGATATTGAAGGATAACAGCTCATGTCATATCTCTGAGTTCACATGTCAACCCATTACATTACAATGCATCATGTGCCTACAACAGTTACATAAGGACTGAGATACATGAGCACCAACACATTGCTTGCCTTACTTGCAAATCAAAACCATCAGAACCAACACTACAACTACCAAGTTTGCCACACCAAGAATAAGCAGACGCTCTCCAATCCTATCCATCTTGGCTTCAGTTTGAGATGGAGCCTTCAGTTTTGCCTCCACATCATTCAGAGAGGCGATTGCGCTCTGCAACAAACCAGTGAAGGTCTAAACACCTTCTATGGCTGCTAACATGTCATGCCCATCCTTCGCCTTGACTGCACCCACTGAAACCTCTGCACTTCTAAACCGACTGCAATAGCGAGGAAGGTGGCCTCCAACCACCAAGTACTCGACATAGTCTTCTTCAAACATGTACACCTTGCATGCAAAATCAGTCTGCAAAAGCCGAATTCCAAATCTCAAACCACCATTGCAAACAAAATTGGAGATCCACGAAACTAGAATCACTTACATGCTCTAGCAGAGGGCACTTGTAGAACCTCTTCCCCTTGCTGCCTGTCTTCTGCGACACCCGGCCGATGAGCTTCGTCCCGCACTTGGAGCAAGAAACCAAGGGCAAGAACCCAGATGCATCCCTGAAGGGGTCAAGCTCGGGAGTGGGGGCAGACGCCGCCGCAGAGTGCGAACTAGATGCCATCGCCAGATCAAGGAATCTAGGGTTCCAGCACCACTTGGTTTGGGAGTGGGAAAGAAGGGGAACAAAGGATCGGCTGGAGGAGGAAGACGACCGGTGGGTCGGACAACCTGGCTCAACCGGTTAATATTGGCAGAGCCCAACCAAGCTAGGGGCAACTTTGTCCATCCACTGCTTGTTCTCTCTCCCAAACGATAGAAAAGATTAAAATAATGGCCGTGGTGTCTTCTGGCAAAAAAACAACGATTCATAATGGTACTCAGCAAATACACGAGTTGGCGGTGTCCGGTTGCAAATAAAGCCTTTCTTCAGTGTCCCTGAGCAAAATTGCCCTTTAAAGAAAGAAGTTAACTATCATCATAGCTAATCACAAGAATTATAATACAACTGAAGATAAACTTAAAAGGACTAAGTAAACCAAGAGTAGCGTAGTGTGCTTATATTCAACACTTACTTGGGTTGTTGGTTAAGACCCTTTTGTTGCTCCGTAAAAGAGGTCGCTTTGATGGAGAAAGCAAACTAGGAAATAATTTCAACCGGTCATACAAGCATTTGCCTCCAGCACACTAAAATATGCATTCCACTGGTAAGAAACTTAGCTTGGTATTAGTTGCTGAACCAAAATACAGTAAACATTATATTGACTGAGGACTCTAAACTGACCAGCAAGGCACCATAAACACGCCAAGTTTCCTTCCTTTTCATCTCATTTTTCTGCTTCTCAAGCTGCAGTTCCGGCTCCAGAAGTTGCATATGTCACAAGGTTGGGCAAAAGAAGTCTAATCTGGTAAGCAGAAAAAACAATCAGCTAGTGCATAACTAATAAAAAAATGAGTTTCAAATGGGATCTGCCGTGCTGGGCCCCAATGCAGATATCCCTTGAACAGCACCGTAATGTTGTGTCAGTGATTTGGCAGGATCAAGAAATGCATGGATCAATGTTTTAGTTAGCCGATTTTGAAGGTTGTGATAGACATGACCAAACTTGAAAACCACCATCTTCAGTTGATCAACAATGTCATGAGAAAATTATATAGGCAATTAGCCAATTACTACATATAGAAAAGACCAATTAGCAAAGAGAGCTAGAGATCATCATTCAGAAAAGGACTCACGCTCCATGAGCAGAGTATGCAAAAGGCTTTGGATCTATCAATTCCAAAAGAAAATGCTGCCCATGGGGAACACATAAGACACGAACAAGTCATGACCCACCCAACAAATGCATGAAGATAGAACTAAAATTAATCCCCTGTCCACACACAACATATATAGTGAAAATATTTATTTACCAGTTGGTCTCTAAAAGGAACACAATATGTAGTCTACTCAGTAGCAAAGTGATGCAATGGTTTATTGGTATATTTTCCGCTAAAGAAGATGTAAGCTGCCATGAAACTGATCATGTCACATATAACATGATCCCACAAAATAGTAAAATCTTGTATATATGGAAGAAAGAATATGAAATGGTGGTCAAACTATTATTGACTTGATCTTCAACTTAAAACTGTCTAGCATATTAGCATAACTAAGATAAAGCACTTTCATGGGTACATTTTTTATGAACTGTTCTTTAAGATCATAATATGGGAATCAAGGAGTTGAAATCATAAATGTAATTGAATTAAATTTTGATAATTATACACAGGACCTACTGACACCCTTCACATATCACTCACCTCCGCAAAAAGCATCAGAAATCCAAGCTCACCCAGCAAAGCAAGGCTCCAAAAACCCCATTCATGATCATGGCGAGTACTCACTTGTGCACCGTCTCCTTGAACTTCTCCTCATCGAGGAACTGCAGGATGAGGGCTCCCTGCTAAGAGACAGGAAGAGTTTGAATCTAGATCAGGACACGTGGGGAAATGCCAGGGGCAAAAAGAAGGCAGATGGTAACTGCCAATGAGAGGAGCAGCCAAGCACTTACAAACGGAAGAAGACAAAAGTTCTAGCTCGGTCCAATCAAGCAAACAAAGTTAGTATTAAACCGTGCAGTGTTGGGACTATGGTAAGAGCCTAAAGCAGTGGCCATAGCATACAAGCTTCTTAGTTCTTACACATACTCAAGTTTTCATAATACAAATGCTGCCCATAATTACTTCTAGCCTTCACAAAGCAGTACAGCTGCAAGAGACAGGAAGAACTCACAAATCTACAAGTGCAAAAGAAATGACAGGCAGGCAGTGACCATCTCTAGAAATTTCACATTTGAAAGTATATAATTACCAAAATTTCACAGAAGAAATACCATAAGACAGTGACCATCTCCAGAAATTTACCCATTATCAAGAGCAAAAGAACTCGAGAAATGGCTTAGATTTACCCATTATCAGCATGACAACTGCAACTTAACTTCACCTGGAGCTTAATTTAATTCTCTCTCTCTAATGGGAATTGAACTGGCCACAAAACTGGTTGCTTGTACAGTTGTACCGGTACAAGCCATCCTAGTTAAGCAGCAAATAGAACAAAATATCCCAAGTACCAGCTCATAAGGTGCTAAAGTGCAGAAGTTCTCTAATGGAAACTTGATTCACCACAGCCACTCAAGAGTAGTACAAAACAAAAAAAGTCACAAGGCATAGTTAGGGAAGAGGAGAGCAGCGCGGCACGAGACTGGGGTTCCATATCATCTCAGCTCCGCAAATATCACATATCAAAATGATTGATTCGGTTGATATATGCAAGATATTCAAGATACTATTTTCATAGCATCTCCAAGCTGCAGGATGCACCCCCAATTTCAGTCCCCTAAAGCTGAAATGTTTTTGAATGTGTCACCTCAGTTTTCCCATCTGAAACAATGTAACAAAAAAGCCTAAGAGAAGGAACTCACTTGGAACAAAGAGGCATGTCTATTTTACATTTTCCTCCACCACACTATCTTTTGGCCTAAGTCGTAGATTTGCTGATTGCATACCTACATGAGAAAGTAGAACAAAGAATTAACCAAACAAAACAAATGTTACAACTGCTAGTCATCATATAAATTCACAGGTCTTATCCTTACTGGCACTTAAAGGCACTGGAATCACCAACCCACAAACTGAAATAAGTACAAACATGTTATCATCAATTAGTCACCCTCACACACCTTCTGTTTTTTAATCAAATAATATCAGTATATATCACTAATTTCCGTTCAAGAAGCAACCTAAGGCAAGCAATAGGTGTTGAGCAATTAGCACATTGTGAAAGCAAGAAACAGTGTTGCTAGTTTGAAACAAGGATTAACACTGAGGTCACACCGAGCAGATTAGCTTCACAGGGCAGTACAACATACAGTTGCTCATCTCACTGTTACAAAACTACTAATAAACAATGGAATAGTAAGTATACATCTCACACACCATCTATCTCGGCATGGTCTAGCCTCGCAGCCATTTTGGAAGAGCTTTACCTTGAATTGAAAAGGCAATTGAGGGTTCCAATGTTGCCTATGACTCTGCATATGGACCACTGCAGCTTTCAAGCCTCCTCCTTGTGTCTAAATCTTGAAATGCAATGCCAGACTATCAACTTAACAAGATGAAAATCTATGTAACATAATTTTAAACAGATGCAACTATGCAAGCAAAAGCCTAGCAGCTAACAAGGCATACCTAGCACATTTTTTGTCAATGTAAATATGATAGTTTTCCATGAATTGTTACCCGCAGGCTAGGGTTTCGTGGAGCACAAGAACCGACACGGACCAGCGGGAGGAGGCAGCACCAGTGAGCAGGCACGGCGTCGGCCACCGGCAGAGCCCAGCCGCGCTGCGCTCTGGCCTGGGACGGCCACCGTGGGCGGATCCGGGGCAGCGCGGGGCAAGGAGGGGAGGGGCCGGGGCCGGCCGCCGGTGGGAGGAGAGGAGGCAGCGGATCTGGGGCGGATCCGGGGCGACGCGGGGCAAGGAGGGGAGGGGCCAGGGCCGGCCGCTGGCGGGAGGAGAGGAGGCGGCGGATCCGGGGCGGCGCGGCGGATCTGGGGCGACGCGGGGCAAGGAGGGGAGGGGCCGGGGCCGGCCGCCGGCGGGAGGAGAGGAGGGGAGGGGCCGGGGCGGCGCGGGGCAAGGAGGGGAGGGGCCGGGGCCGACCGCCGGCGGGAGCAGAGGAGGGGAGGGGCTGGGGCCTGTCGCCGGTGGGAGGCAGTGAGAGGGAGCGGGGGCAGGGAGAGGAGGGCCGAGCAGGCGTGAGTGCGTGCGTGCAGCGGCCGGCGGGTTAGGGTTAGGTCTTTGTTTTTTTATTTGTCACGTGCATATATTTTTCTGTGCAGGCAATATTTTTTCTGTGCATTTTTAAAGCACCGACAGAATAAATTGAGATTTTTTGTGAGTGCTTATTTTTTCCGTGTGTGTATTGTCACGCACAGAAAAATCATACAATTATTCTGTGGGTTTTCGTATTTTTCTGTCGGAGTATTTTGAAACCGGCAGAAAAATCATAATTTTTCTGTGCGTACCGAAAAAAATGCACAGAAAAATGTTTCACCCACAGAACAATTCGAGTTTCCAGTAGTGATGAGCAGAGGAGAGAGGAGGTCCTCGCAAATCCGTGCAGTCACCGCGAGCGGAGGGGAGGGGAGGGGAGGGGAGGGGAGGGAGGTCTCCGCAGATCCATGAGCTCCTCCGTCACCACGAGTGGAGGCGAGAAGAGGGAAGAGATGAGGGAAGCTAGGGTTTCGGGCGCCACCCAGCCCATGCGGGAGTGGGGCCGATGAACATCGGGAGATATGGACTGCGTGTTGGTTTCCGAAAAGCTAGAGGGCTTTTTTGCAAATGAAGTAGCGCGAGGTGTCGGCACGCGGATGAGCCACCAATGCCCCAATTCTGTGGTGCTCGCAGAACTCAGTGGGTTTTAACAGCTTCCGATTAGGCGGATGAGCCACCAATGCCCCAATTCTGTGGTGCTCGTAGAACTCAGTGGGTTTTAACAGCTTTTGATTAGTTAGAATAAAGAAAGAATTAGAATTGGTTTGTTAGGAAAGAGAATCCAATATATAAGGATATCTCTCTTAGTTTGTTTGGAACACAAGTCCTATAGGGACTATAAATATAGGGAGGATGTAATCTATCTAATCAAGAAAAGAATAGAGCAATTGCTCTTCCCTCTGCCTCTGTCGTCGCCCCCTCCCCTGCCCTAGCCACCTCCTCCACTGCCGCCGACCTCCCCCACCCCAACCACGCATTACAGTTATCCTTATATCATGGTACTTGTATTAACTCAGCTATATCAATCTTGTAGATCAGCAATCATAATCGAGGATATCAGGAAATGTAAACATATTGTTTTGAGAGAAACTATGCAAGGATCTTTGACATCTGGTTCCATGCTAACTTCCTCAGTATACGTGTTCAATCAAATTTTTTAGACTCAATATATTGTGCACTATCTTGAAGTGTAGTGGACTTTTTATTCTATAACTGTTTGCAGATTGCAGTATGACTATTTACATGTGTGCTAGTGCTGACCGTAACCAACTATGAAAAGCTAAGCCTTAGTATACTAACAATTTTCTGATTTTAATTTTCAACTGTGCAGGTTCCTGAGAATTCAGTTCACCATTTCACTGTCCTAAAAATGATGATCCACTTCGATTCACCATTTCACTCTTCTGGAAATAGTTAGCTTTCCCTATTTCTTTAGTACTTATATAAACTTAACACACTTATCTGATATGGCATTTACTATTTAGCACATTTTGTACTTTGGTAACTTGGAAGGCCTTCAAAATTTCACAAGATTCCTCTGTCAAGTATCACTAGTAGATAAGGATTTTTCACATTATTTTTTTCATCATGTAAATTTAGAATCTGAGTTATCACATGATTCATTCCTCCTATCTAGATATATAGAATTATATATGTATCATTTATAACTTCAAAGATTCATAACTAGCTTACTTTGGAAATATGCTCATCAGAATTTTTCTGAATCTGCCGTTGCAGAGGTACAGTGGTGGTTGGCATTGCAGATATGATGTTCAATCTTCAAAGAAGAGCAGGTTTGATCAAATTACTAGAAGATTAGTCCTTAATTCTTTTCCAAAAAATACTAGAACAGTTTGTGCGACCTGATACAAATCATGCTTCTGTATTTCTTGGAACTATATTTCTTGATAATGTTGTGAATTTCACATATTATTATTATTATATACTATAAAAGGAGCGTAGGAATTGAAAATATCCTGTCCTCCATGTATTTTCTACCCACCTTACTTCTTATCCATTAGATGTACCTTAGAATAAGATCCAACCTATCTAAATCTCTCCTCTTGAATTGACCAGCGGACCCAGATCGAAAACTCATCGGAAACTCTTTACATTGACATGTTTCTGTGTTGCGTCGACTTCCCGCACCTGTTTTTCTTCACACGCGAAATCTTTACCCACCCGCCTACCCATGGCCGCAGTGTCCCTCCGCCTCCGCAAGGCCACACCGCCAACCGCTCCCTCCCCGTCCACTCTCCTCCCCCGACACCGCTCCCGTCGCACCCGCCCCGCCCCTTCACGTCCCCATCTGCGGAGGCAGCGTCCGGTCACCATTTTCTCGCCCCGCTCTGGTCCCGTCACGACGCTACCCCACCCCTACCCTACCGAGGCGGCGAGGCCGACGCCTGCTCCGGAGTCCGGTGCGGCGGCCCTCCCTTGCTCCGCTCCTCCCCTTCTTCCCCATCCGCCGCCCATCGCCCTCTCATAACCATCTGCGTCGCTGCTCCTCCCCTTCTTCCCCTTCACCGCTCATCGCCCTACCCTCCCTATCCACGTCGTTCCTCCTCCCTTTCCTCCACGTCCACAACGCATCCACTCCCTGAGTTTGGTCAAACACGCGCTGGTGACGTGGGCGCGCTCCTTTCCCTGCCCCTCGTATGTGGCCTCCTTAGGCTGTCCGCACCGCAGACCTGCAAGCGCACCTGCAGCACGCGCGCGCGCCTGTAAATCGCCCGGAAGCGTAGCGGCCGCACAGCGCTGCGCCAATTCCAGCATACTGGCCGCACACACGCTAAATACTGTAGCAAGAGAGAGAGAGAGAGAGAAAGGGGAGGGAGGGAAATAAAATATGGAATAGTGGGTATAGAGTATGGGATAGAGATAACACGGGTGTGGGAGAAATGGATATAGAGTAGAGAATCTCGATGACTTGGATAGAAATTCCTTTTTAGAGATGGAAATAGAGGTCGACGAGTGCGGATAGCCTTATGCGGTGACCTCCTTCACCATGACAACTTCACAAGGGAGCCCCCATCTGCGCCGGTGCAAGGACCAGGACAATCCTCCTCTAGAGCCCTCGTTGGCGTCGCCTGTCATGATCGGCTACTAGCCCCTCATTCACATGCATTACCGTCATCAGCGAGTGGCAGCTCAGGAGCCCCATCGAATCGTAGCGGAGGAAAACAAGGTGTATTCAGAGTCAATGATTATTCTGCTATTGTATGCTGGGTGTTCGACGAAATGTATCTTTGGTTTGGTACTTCAATTTATCTGTACTCGGTTTTGTCTGCTTTAGCTATTCAGATTCGGAGTCAATGGTTTATGTATAATTATGTAAATTTTCTAAAAATGCAGCACTCTTTAACTATTCGAAGTTACCATGCTCCTTTAGAACATCTGTTGATATTTCTGTGTTGTTACCTGATGCATTTGTCCAGAGATAGATAAGCCTGACTCAAATAAAGTTACAATCCAGATTCACGCATGCTTAATCTGCATAAACCTCTGCTTCAAGGATGCATCATTGTGGATTGCAAGCAATGGAATTCAGATTGTTAAATTGTTTATGGTCAGGGAGAGATCATTCCGAAAGTTAACTTCAGATCAGTTGGTACTGGAACATTTGTTCTGTCACAGAATTAATCTTAGCTGCTGTTGGCAGATTCTTATATGACTTCACCTGACTACTTGAAATGACAAAACATATGCATTGCAGTAGCACTAATTAAATTTTGATCCTGGTTGTTTACTTGGTTCTGAATCTGTTTCAGGATTCCAAAGGAAAAGAGGCAGTTCCAATATGACTTCAAAAAATGAAATTTAATTCCATATTAAGGTCTACACCATAGTGACAGTCTCATGTAAGCATTCTGAAAAACAGGAGGTAAGCCTAAACAATCGTCGAAATTAAATTTAAAGCTATGCAAGATTTAATTATAGTTCTGTTTTTATTATCCAGGTATGATTCTTTTAGGTAATCCATATAACGATTAGTGTATTGCCATTCACTAATAATTTTGCTTAAGGGACCTTAAAAGCTGAATTCCTTATTCCAATAGGAATATTTTTTATTATTATTTGCAATCCATACTATAAAATTTATTTGCAGCATGTCCTGCAACAGATTGTAGCTTATGATTTATCATCAAAACATCCTTTTTCTGCTACATCTTTGTTAGGGGCTTACTACTAAATTATGGCCTAAAATTTTTGTTGTGCACATTTTGTATTGTTTGGCCCTCTGAGGTAACCGTGTTCACTTATGTAAGCCTACATCAAGGTATTAGTATTAAAAATTTAATGTTTTTACTTTTTTTCTCGAACACGTAGGAGGGTTGTGTATCATTATATTAGATGACATGCTGACTGCACAGCTGATTCAGTAAACCTACCGGAAATCTTCTTCAAACTTTTACTGAGCTGCACCTATATATACCACATATTTTTCTACCACATGATTTTTCTGAAGTTGCAATTCAGTTCAAGATGAAAAAACCAATTGAGTGTGTCAGCCTAAGATGAGAATACCAAAGGCTTCTTGCATAGGAAATGCAACAATAGCAAATCCAACAAGGTTTTTTATTAAAGTGTTGGACAGAATATCAAACCATCTTAAAAAACCAGGAAGCGGTTTTGAAGGTGAAATAGACACTATAGAAAAGGGGAGCATTGCTGACTTCACTAATACATTCAGATATCAGTAATTACATTACTCTTATTGAGTTAGGATATGCGGTGTTATTGACAACTTGATGGTCTCCTTTTTACTCTTCTAGATCCCTCTAATCTTTGATTGGAAGCCACAACAAATATAACATGTTGATTGGACTATGAGAGTTCGAATGCAGCACCAGTCATACTGAATCATGTTCGCACTCCAAAAATCATGTGGGCTATGTTATAATTACTGGACCTGATGGCATGCCAGCACATATTGAGCCACCAATGTTTTGGTGTGTCTGACGTATGTGTTTCCTCACTTATCTCCTCCCTCCGTTATGTCATTCTTCTACTAAATAAAAGTTTCAAAGATTGCATCTTTGCACTCTGCAGGAATCCTCTAACTGATGGACATCTCATTATGGGCACCTCGCAGGTAAGGGAAGCACGTACCCCTTCTCACAATTGATCAGATATTCAACCTTACTTCTTGCAGTACCACAATTTGCATTTGGAAGATCATAATTTGGAAACAGCTGGCAAACCGATGTGAGCTTAGGGGCCATCTGAATAGTGTAACAAAATTGTCAAATCGTAGGGAATAGGTCAAATACATTTTGGAGCTGAATGTAAAATTAGGACGTTGAGTTGTAACATATGAATGGATGCTAGAAATTCCAATGAATTCACCGCTAAAATTATTTGTGATTTTCGGCTTAGTGATCATTAATATTCTCATCATTGCATTTAGTGTCCGTATATATGTTCCCATCTATGTGGGACACATCACTACGGGAAACACGTGATTTGCCGAGTGCAAAAATCTTTGCCGAGTGCCAAATTTCGGGCACTCGGCAAAGAACTGCTTTGCCGAGCGCCGCACTCGGCAAAATATGACACTCGGCAAAGAGGCCTTTGCCTCGGCAAAGCTGCCTGGCACTCGGCAAAGGCAGACACTCGGCAAAGATTGGTAGGGCTTAACGGCATCCAGCGGCGTCCTCTTTGCCGAGTGCCCCCCGTTTGGCACTCGGTAATGAATTTACTTTCCCGAGTGCCAGCCCTAGGCACTTGGCAAAATATTTTTTTTGTTTTTTGCCACCAATTTTTTTTGAAGCTTTAGTACACTACCACAAACAACATGTTTAAATTTGGGACATTTTCATTGCCTTTTGGCATATTTCTATAGTTTATTTTGTTTTGTTGAATTTTTCCAGAAAATGTAAGTTTGAACTGCAGGTGCATCGAATAATGGATTACATTCGTTCAAAAAATGTTATCCTTGTTTCTTAGTGTAAATTTAGGCTAAATCCAGGAACTGTCTCGAAATTTCGATCAACGTGCTCACGGGGCAACGCCGCCAACTTGCGTGGGAGTGGTTTTTTAATTGTATAAAATGCGAACGAATTCCGAAAATCATGAAACTTGTCGAGTTGTCGTCGTATCGTATGCGTATGCCGTGGAAAAAAATTGAAAAAGTTTCGAGCACGTTGTCACGTACGATGCTCACAAACCCCGCTCCGGCCACCGCGCCACCCCGCCCCGGCTACTGCAGAAGAGAGGAGGAGGAGGCAGGGGAGAAGAGAGGAGAAGGGGAGAAGAGAGGAGGAGGGGAGAAGAGAGGAGGAGAAGGAGAAGGAGAGGAGAAGGAAGGTGCCGGCCTAGGCCCATCGACCCTCACGTCGCTGCGGTCATCCCCGCCGTCGTCGCCGACCCTCGTCGCTGCCATTCTCATCGCGAAGGTATGCCCTACACCTATAGTAGTTAGTAGTAGTACTTAGTAGTGTTAGTAGTAGTTAGTAAGTAGTAGTAGTTAGTAGTTAGTAGTGTTAGTAGTATTGTTAGTAGTAAGTAGTGATAGTAGTAGTGTTAGTAGTAGTAGTGTTAGTGTTGGTACTAGTTGTAGTGGTAGTAGTACTTGTTGTTGTACTACTTCGATACTTTCATCTGCATGGAAAGAGAACTAAAGTACATGGCTCGTCTTAGTATATACATGTTTGTTGGCCTTCGTGCCTATGTTTGGTATATATGTGGTTGTTGGCCATCGCGCCTACGTTTCTTGCAGGTTTTGGAAACCTCCCCGTGCAAGGGAGGTGCTGCCGAAATTTTCAATGGATTCTAACCTATTGCCTTTTTATGTAGGAGGACCCGTGGGAGGGACTCGGCGACCCTGATCGTCTTCGTCGGCGCTGCTGGTCTGCTTGCACCGCATCGCCTCGCCACTGCACCGACACGCCACTGCCCCGCTAGCCTGACTCCACCACCACCCTAGGTATAACACCCTCCTCCTTTGCATGCATGTTTTATATGGTCACGTAGCCCAGTTAGGCGTCTCCCGTTCGAAAGAGATACGGTCGGAGGTATGCAAATCTTTGCATATCTGCGACCATATCTCTTTCGGATTGTCCACGTATTTTGGACAGCCCGCGGATTGTCCACGTATCTCTTTCGGATTGTCCACGTATTTCGGAACTCTAGGTTAGTACTGTTTTATTCGTCGTTCATTGCTTTTACACATCTACCTTGCCTTTGCATTGTTTAAACATTGCGGGTGGAATGTTGCAGGCCGACTTGCGGAGGTTGGAGGCCCAGCAGGCGGCCCAGGCGGAGGCCCATCAGCTGGAGATGGAGGCTGTACAAGCCCAGAGGGCGGCCGAGACGCAGAGGCTGCAGGACATGTTCAGCTTCATGGCGAGCCTTCAGACCTTGCCAGGTGTGGTCGTGCCCCAGTCGCTGCTCGCTCCAGTTGTGGCTCCTCCTCCTCCTCCTGTAGGGACTCCGGTGAGTATATATGGTTGTTTATTCCTTTAGCTTGTGCGGCCCTCCTGTAGATACTCATGAATTCGCTTCTCCTTTGTGCAGCAACAGTCGGCGGGTTCGAACCCGACTCCTCAAGGTGGCCCTTCTCCACAGGCCGGGTGGACAACTGGCCCTCCTCAAGGTGGCAGTTCACACTCCGGGTGGGGAGGCTGGCAGTAGGTACCGTTTATTTGTTTCTTTTCATGTTGCATAGACTTGTGTTAGACTTAGCCTTATGTTGGACTACTACTAGAGACATATATATATTGTGGTGGATATTGTCATGGATGATGCGAATGTATGATGGATTATGGACAATAGATTTGTATGTGATGTATTATGGATGGTGGATGTGTATGTGATGGGTTATGGATGTGTATGTGATGGAATATGGATGTGTATGTGATATATCCTGTGCTGTGTGTTGATATATATGTGATTTCTTTGTTTGAGTTGATGGAAAGCAAAAAAACAAAAAAATAGCATTTCCCCCCTCTTTGCCGAGTGCCGTGACCACGGCACTCGGCAAAGCTGGGAAGCAGAGACCCAATTTCCCAGCTTTGCTGAGTGCCAGAGCCATGGCACTCGGCAAAGATTTTTTTTAAAAAAAAGAAAAAATTTCTTTGCCGAGTGCAAGAGTATGACACTCGGCAAAAAAATTTCAAAAAAAAAAGAAAAAAATTCTTTGCCGAGTGCCGCTGAGGTGGCACTCGGCAAAGAGGCCGTCAGAGTTGACGTCGGTTTTTTTTTGCCGAGTGCTGACGTGACACTCGGCAAAGGCTTTACCGACTACCCGATATGGGGCACTCGGCAAAGAAACCTTTGCCGACGGGTTCTTTGCCGACTGCTCTTTGCCGAGTGCGGCACTCGGCAAAGCCTTTACCGAGTGTATTTCGGGCTTTGCCGAGTGCCGCAGACACTCGGTAAATTACCGGTTTCCAGTAGTGCATGCAAGATGCAGTTTTAGCTTATAAAACTAGAAAACTAACGAAAATAATTCTGAAACAAACATCTCATCATAAACACGTGCGGCATGCACGTGCATGGCCACTAGTAACACCTAAAAAGCTTCATATGTCGGGATGTTTTCTTGAGAGTACTGTACCCAAACGCTTGTATAGTAACTATGTTTTTATCTTTTTTCCTTGCAGTATTGATGCAACGGGAACTCATGATGAATGGATGGTTTGTGGCATTGTAGCTGGCTTCTTTGTGTGTTATATATTTTATATTCCCATATGAATGTTGTGAACAAAAATATATGTCATGGATTTTTCAGATGTCACTCATTGTAATGTAGAATATTTTAGATGATGGCATTCATTGTAACGCAACAATTGCTTCTTAATATATGGCTGAGAGCTTTTATTTCTCATGTGTGAGATGATCTCTAATTTTTCAAATACATTGCAAATGGATTATTTATTTATTTGGGTCAAAATTAAAATAATTTTCAATATTAATGTTCATTAGATGATATTATTCCTAGCAACACATATAGGCGTTGCAACAATCCAAATCTATATGTAGCAATGCACTATAAAAATCATTCGTCCACAGTACAAACACATATAAGCGTTGCCATAACCTATCAATATCCGTTGCAACTTTGCAACGGTTATTCATAAGTGTTACCAACACATATTTAATTGTTGCAATAGATCATTGCAACGCCACTTTTGGCAACGCATAATAATGTGTTGGTATAGACCTTACCAATGCATATATGGACTTTTAGCAACACATATATGCGTTGCAAAAGAGGGTGTCATGCATCAGTTGTTGCTGCATCATCTAGCCTGCCAGGTCTTCAGTCCAGGAACAAAGAGGAGAAAGACCTTCCACAATGTGTACTACCAGTTCACGCCAAGCAAGAGCCTCCTAACAAGTTTCCTAGTAAATTGATTGTCGGAGCTACGATAAACTCGCCCATGTATGTGTATTAATTGTTGTAGTCAGTCAGACAACAAATGGCCGGGGAGCAGTAGCGAATCTCCTGCCAATTGACTTCGACCCATAAGTAGTCACCAAACCACACCGTTCCTTGTAGTGTTCCACCTGACAAATCACCACAACACCAAAAGGCTTAAGTGGTTACCTGTTGGTCATGTCACATATTTAAAGAATTGTACAGGAAAGACAAAATGGTAAATATAGACACTACTACAGAATGGACCTGTTGTCCCGGGCGGTAACAGCCTTTAGTCCCGGTTACCGCGCCGGGACAACGATCCCGGGACTAAAGGTGGAACCTTCAGTCCCGGGTCATCGAGCCGGGATTAAAGAGGGACCTTTAGTCCCGGTTGGTAAAACCAACCGGGACTAAAGGCCCTCCAGCCGAGCGAACCTGGCGCACCCTTTAGTCCCGGTTGGGGTTACCAACCGGGACTAATGGTTCACCCTTTAGTCCCGGTTGGTAACCCCAACCGGGACTAAAGGTTCCTTTTCTTTTTCTTTTTTTTGTTTAATTTGTTTTCAGTTCAGTTACACGTATTTGTTTAATATATACTATGTTTTTATGTACGTATTCTACGTTGCTAATATAAATACACGCATGCATATAATTACATCTAATTCTCATCTTGAGCATTATTATATTCGAATAAAGTATGAAACTATATATATTATAGATATATATATATGTATATATACAACACTTTCATAATCTTGTTCTCGAAAATAACGATATCAATAAACATTTAATTTACATCATTTATTCCTTAAGATCAAAGTAGAACTCGCCATTGGGATTTAGCACTTTTTCTAGAAGATATCCTGCTATTGACTCTTGAACTGCTTTCAGATGGTATTTTTGCATGACCCTTCGTTTCAACCATTCAGTCTTGCATTTGAAATAAAAGGAAAATTATTAATACACATATATGTATATATATTCATTTAAAAATAAATAAAAATTGATATATACGTACTCTGAGGACATCTTCAGGAGTTCTTATGTGCGCAGTGATAAATTCACAAACGTAGTATCCACACAAGTTATTACCTGGTTCCTGCCGCAAACACCACTGTACGAGAAGAAGATTATTCTCATCATCTCACACGTAAATTGAAGTACGATATAGTAATTAAACACGTGGGGAAGTGTATATAGTACAACTTACTGGTATTTCAACTACATTAAGTGGTGCCTTGCAATCCTTGCGATGTTGCCGAATAAACTCTTTCCAAACCCTGTGCGACCAATAATGTACGATCGTTAATAAATTATGGCAAAGTCTATTCAATAATAGTTGTGCGCGAGAGATCGAAATTACCCCTGGATAATGTCTATCATATCTTGGTATAGTGCCCGTTCTTTTCTCAACGAGTCAAAGATTAGTAACCGACTTGAGTTTAACTCAATGACAATGAGTATCCAGTGAAAACTGCATTGGTTTATACACACACGTACATGCATATAAGTTGTATTGATATTACATAAAATGTGTAGACTACATTATTATTAACACTTACTCAAAGTTGTACGGGAAAAGTATTGTTGTCTTGTCGTGCTGCTTCACGAAGAACTTCATGATATTCGTCTGTGCTTCAGATACCCAGTGGTCCTTGACAATAATATCGGTTTTGAATACGATATAAGGATCAATGAAGCCAACACTGGTGTCTTGTATTCTTTGGAGCTCTGACATCTGGAATCTATATATAAATATAAGTTACATGTGAGGATAATTATATACACGTACGCATGGAAGTGAGTTTATTAAATAAAAGTAAGAATCACTTACAAACAAAAGGAGCTCATGATTGATTTGTCCAGAGCGTCCAAGTGGAATAGTTGATGCAATTCTTCGAAACTAATATGTAAGATGTCATCGCCACGGAAGTAATGATGGTCTCTAAATCTGACAAAGATCCACTGCTCACCCCTGCCACACGCCTGCATGTACCACTTGTTGAGCAAGTACATTTGCGTACCCAATTCATTCAGAGCCACAGGGTTGTACAGACTTTTGCCATATTTATAAGTCTTCCAGGTATCAACTTCTAGGTTCTGGATTGGAGCTTTGCCCGTCAATTGATCCAAGGTTAAACCAGTATCTTTAAAAAAAGCATTAAGGGCTTGAACCGACACTTCTCCAGAGTTGTCTGGTCGATAGACTTCTATGTTGGAACCATATTCATTAGCAACAACAAGATTTTGCATTGGTTGCTTCTGTTGTCCGAGCTGTGGGACATCCTTCCCTGATGCTCTTTTCCTTTTCTTATCTGCATCATGTGACTTCACGAGGGAGCGGTCATAGTCTGATAGTGGCGAAGGCTTACGAAGTTCAATCATCTTTTTCTTGTGAGCATCGACCTTCTGCCTCAGCACATCTCGTGGTATGTAAAAGTACGGCTTCTCCTTAAGCTTTGCTTGACTCTTGTTTTTGATATCTATAAAAAAATCTTTTACTTTTTTGTCTTCTTCAGCTGCTATTTGCTCATCAGTCTTTTCAGGAAGTATTTCTTGAGAAATAACTCTTTTTCTTGGGGTCTTCTTTGCCGCCGGGACCTTAGACGTCTTTGTAGTGCGTCGCTGTGGAGGGGGTGGGGGCGGTGTTGGAGATCGGCGTGGAGGCGATGAGGCCG
The DNA here is from genome assembly GCF_019320115.1 of Miscanthus floridulus. Lineage (NCBI taxonomy): Eukaryota > Viridiplantae > Streptophyta > Magnoliopsida > Poales > Poaceae > Miscanthus > Miscanthus floridulus. The sequence continues at coordinate 1,289,364 of NC_089589.1, forward strand.
GTGTTGGTGGAGACCGGCGTGGAGACGTTGGAGATCGTTGTGGAGGCGGTGGGGCCGGTGTAGGAGTTGGAGATCGTTGTGGAGGCGATGGGGCCGGTGTAGGAGTTGGCGATCGCCGTGGGGATGAAGTCGTCTCGCCCCCCGCAACGCTGTGATGAGATGGGGAATGAATGATTAGGCTAGGCTGGGGAGAGACCCTGCTATAAAAACAATTTGTGTGTCAATTATTTTTGAAGCCAATAGAAAATTAATGGAAAATAATATTTCATTCACTTTCATTCGTACCTAGGGTGAGGTAGGGGAAGCGGTGGCGCCCCAGGAATGATGATGAAGCGTTTGCGCCATTGAATAAATGTCTTCTCTGTTTCTCCTAGTGTCTTCTCCCCATCACCGCCTTCAATGTCAAGAGGAACATTGCTGTAACCTTTGAGCACTCTATCGACCGAGATGCTAGCATATCCAGGTTGAATAACTGACCCATGGATTCTTGGTGTCTTCGTTCGGTCTATTGGAGATACAACCCCGACAGCCACCATGATTGATGCATTACCATCTGGAATGTGCAGCTCACATTTTGTTAGAGGCTCGGTAATGTCATCAACAGGGAAGCGCAACCCAGCGTCGTCTTGAATAACTGGCAGCTCCGTAGAAGCACAACTGCTTTTCATCTGACCAACGGGGCTAATGGTGACTCCCGGCGTTGATTGCGATTGCATTTGACTCATTGCTAGCTGCACTTGCCTCTTGATCTCCTCCTGCATTCTTGCCTCAAGAGATTTTTCTCGTTCACGTGATTCAAGCAATGCTTGTCGTGACTCATCAACAAATTGCTCCAATGCACGAATTCGTTCTGCCTCCTCATCCTTCTTTCTCTGGCGGCTTCTGTAGGTATCCTTGTCTGCTGGGAATGCGTGTAGCCACGGAACCGCCCCATAGCCTCTTGTTCGACCACCGTGTTCGGGATTCTCTAGGGCATATGTCAATTCATCCTTCTCTCTGTTGGGTTTGAAAACACCACTATCAGCTTCTTCCCTAGCACGAGCTAGTCTCTGTGTTGCTCTCTCAATTTTTTGGCCGAAAATTAGCTTGCCAGTGTCTGGGTCTAGGCTTCCCCCATGAGCGTAGAACCAATTCTTCGCGCGTTGAGGCCAGTTCTTTTCTATTGTTTCAGGTATGATTCCCTTGGCAGTAATCTCTGCTTCTAGGTTCTGCCACTTGGGAATAGCACTCCTATAACCACCTGATCCCATGCGATGATGGTATTGCTTCTGTCGGGCATTCTGCCGATTCCTCATCACACGTTCCTCACTGTCTTGAGATGTCTTGTATTCTACGAAGGCATCCCAATGGGACTCCAACTTGACAAACGCCTTAACATTGAAATTCGGCGTAGCATTCTTCAAGATAAACTTTTTATACAATGTCTTCTTCCAACTCTGGAACAATGTTGCCATCTTCTTCATTGTCCAATCCCTCACTAGCTCCTTCAAAGCATCATCTGCTTGTAATGTGAAATGCTGAGTGATATCTCTCCAAGCTAGGTTCTTATCACGATCAGATACAAAACTAACATTAGGAGCGGATATCTTCTGCTTCCATTCACGAGCACTAACTGGGATCCTATCCCTTACAATGAACCCACATTGATTGACATATGTCTGAGCATGTGGTCCCAATGGTTTGCCGGTGTCGGTGTCGAATTCTGATATTATGAAACGGCCCTCTAATGGCTTTTTTGGCCCTCGGACTTTCCTACTTTTGTCGGTGGTTGATGTAGATCCAGAGACCGGCTACATGAGTAGAAACACAACGATTAACAACAAATATACGTACGCATGCATCTATAAGAGATGATAGATAATCGAATATACCTCGCCAGTATTTTCTTGCGCGACAATTTGTTGATCTTCAACCACCGGCATATTCAGGATATCCTCATAATCAGCAAAGTACTGACTCGTGTCATCTACATCCACATTGGTGCCGGCGTTGATAATATCCGCCATTATGTCATCACTCAAGTTATCATCCGGAGCAGCCATTTGTATCTTCAAGATAACACATAGATAGAATTATTATGGTACATAACATAAGTACATGTGATAACACATATAGAATTACTAAATCCAATTAAATATAATAACACATAATATTTCATAAGGATAAACAATAATAAGGTATAGGCTTTGGAATCGAATCAAAAACACTTTCGATCCAAAAACATGGAAATAAGTACATGTATATATATACACATAGAATGATACAATATATTTTCTCTCTCTCTCAACACATAGAAATAAGTGCATATGTCTATATCTCTAGATATGCATGTGATACACAATGTCTCTCTAGATACAATTTTCTCTCTCTCTCAACACATGAAAATAAGTACATGTATATATACATATATAAATATTTAAGTACATATGTATACATATAGAATCTCTCTCTAGATATAATATATATAGAGAGATAGAATATATAATTACTAAATCCAATTAAATAAATCTAACATGAAAACTAGTAATAGATAATACATTTTAATCTAACATATATCAAAAACTATAATAAAAACTATCTAAAAACTATCTAAATAAAATACTAATTAAATTTTAATACATTTAAATCTAATATATCAAAAACTATCTAAAAATAACTAAAAAACTAACAATAAACTACTAATTAAAATTTAATACATTTTAATCTAACATACAGCCGAGACTTTGTAAAAAAATCTAAAAAACATGGCCGATCGAGAGCAGCAGATCAAGATCGAGTTCGACGGAGGCCGTACGGCGTGGGCGCGCGGGAAGCGTCGGCGACGGATGGTGGGGTCGGGTGCGGCGGCGGAGACGGGATGCGGCGATGCGGGCCTGGAGAATGGCGCGGCCGGGCGGGGGTAGACGACGACGGCGGCGCGGCAGAGACGAGCTCGACGACGGCGGATGGCGTGGCCAGGCGGGGCTGAGCGACGGAGGTGAGATCGAAGATGAACAGAACAGACCCCGATATATATAGCCCGCGACCCTTTAGTCCCGACTGGTAACACCAGCCGGGACTAAAGGACATTTAGTCCCGGCTGGTAAGACCAACCGGGACTAAAGGGTTGGACCTTTAGTCCCGGTTGGTCTTACCAGCCGGGACTAAATGTCCTTTAGTCCCGGCTGGTGTTACCAGCCGGGACTAAAGGTATTTTTTGGCGGGCACCAAAATTGCCGCCCACCCTTTAGTCCCGGTTCTTGGTCTGGGCCGGGACGGAAACCCTGAAAATTTTGCCAACCCGCCAGCGTAATTGGAAAGGCCTGGGATTTTGATTTTGTTTAATACTAGGTTAATCAATTAATTCCATAGCAACTTCAATACTTTGCAATATTTATTTGAAAAAATACTATTGATTAACTAATTATTTATTGTAAATAGGAAAATTTTGTAACCTAAAGTTTTTAATTTCTTTTATGAATATAGAATATAAATGTTACTAATACTAAGTATTTTGTTAATGCAAAAATATATTTATAACTTAAAATTAATAAAACTAATATTATTCGATAGGAAATTTATTATCACGTTATTGTAACGTCAATGTTTCAATTTTTTCTCGGTTTTTGACCAAAATTGACAGGAAATTTTTGTTAAACCTATAAAAATAAAGAAAATATAGTATTTTTTGTTGTACAACTTTTTCAAATGAAAAAATGGCCTATATAAGGATTGTTGTTTTTTCAATTCGACCAAAATTAACAAACTTGGTATTCAAAACTTTTCAATTCGAAGTCATTTAGAGTTCATAATACTAGGGTCAAAGTGTTGTTTTTTCATTTGACCAAATTTGACTTGGTCAAACTTGCTCAAATGAGACACTAAATGACCTCAGATGAAAAAACTCTGAATACCAAGTTTGATCATCTCAGCAAGATCTACAATTGTTACATAGCTCATTTTCCCATTTGAGAAATTTTTATCAAACACTAGTCACAATTTTCCTTATCTCTTATAGACTTTCTAAAACTATGTCACACACTTGTGAAAATTGAACTACATTTTGTTCAAACTTTCTCAAATGAAAAAATGGTCTATATAAGGATTGTAGATATTGATGATATGAACAAACTTGGTATTCAAAACTTTTCAATTTTAGACAATCTAGGGTTCCGAAAACTAGTTTGTAGGCGTCGAAATTTAAAAATCACAAATTTGAACCGTCCAAACTTTCTCAAATGGAAAGTTGACCAAAACAACAATTGTAGATCTTTTTGAGTTTAAAAAACTTGGTATTCAAAACTTTTCAATTCGAAGTCATTTAGAGTCCATAATACTAGGGTCAAAGTGTTGTTTTTTCATTTGACCAAATTTGACTTGGTCAAACTTGCTCAAATGAGACACTAAATGACCTCAGATGAAAAAACTCTGAATACCAAGTTTGATCATCTCAGCAAGATCTACAATTGTTACATAGCTCATTTTCCCATTTGAGAAATTTTTATCAAACACTAGTCACAATTTTCCTTATCTCTTATAGACTTTCTAAAACTATGTCACACACTTGTGAAAATTGAACTACATTTTGTTCAAGCTTTCTCAAATGAAAAAATGGTCTATATAAGGATTGTAGATATTGATGATATGAACAAACTTGGTATTCAAAACTTTTCAATTTTAGACAATCTAGGGTTCCGAAAACTAGTTTGTAGGCGTCGAAATTTAAAAATCACAAATTTGAACCATCCAAACTTTCTCAAATGGAAAGTTGATCAAAACAACAATTGTAGATCTTTTTGAGTTTAACAAACTTGGTATTCAAAACTTTTCAATTCGAAGTCATTTAGAGTCCATAATACTAGGGTCAAAGTGTTGTTTTTTCATTTGACCAAATTTGACTTGGTCAAACTTGCTCAAATGAGACACTAAATGACCTCAGATGAAAAAACTCTGAATACCAAGTTTGATCATCTCAGCAAGATCTACAATTGTTACATAGCTCATTTTCCCATTTGAGAAATTTTTATCAAACACTAGTCACAATTTTCCTTATCTCTTATAGACTTTCTAAAACTATGTCACACACTTGTGAAAATTGAACTACATTTTGTTCAAGCTTTCTCAAATAAAAAAATGGTCTATATAAGGATTGTAGATATTGATGATATGAACAAACTTGGTATTCAAAACTTTTCAATTTTAGACAATCTAGGGTTCCGAAAACTAGTTTGTAGGCGTCGAAATTTAAAAATCACAAATTTGAACCGTCCAAACTTTCTCAAATGGAAAGTTGATCAAAACAACAATTGTAGATCTTTTTGAGTTTAACAAACTTGGTATTCAAAACTTTTCAATTCGAAGTCATTTAGAGTCCATAATACTAGGGTCAAAGTGTTGTTTTTTCATTTGACCAAATTTGACTTGGTCAAACTTGCTCAAATGAGACACTAAATGACCTCAGATGAAAAAACTCTGAATACCAAGTTTGATCATCATTTAACATGGAGTGTCTTCATCATTTAACATGATGCTTGGATCTTTCTTCACTATGAAGGGTGGAATTCGGACATTTCTTTCGTAATCTTCTAACATGTCTGACTTGTCTTCAATTCCTACTATATTTATTTTCCCAGAAAGAATTATGTGGCGCTTTGGCTCATTGATCATTGAGTTGATGTCTTCGTTTTTTCCTCTCTTTGATTTTGTAGACATGTCTTTCACATAGAACACCTGACTCACATCGGCAGCAAGGACGAATGGTTCCTCTTTGTATCCAATATTGTTGAGGTCCACTGTTGTCATTCCATACTCTTTGTCGACTGTTACCCCTCCTCCGGTCAGCTTCACCCATTGGCACCGGAACAAAGGGACTTTAAAATTAGGTGCGTAGTCTAGTTCCCATATCTCTTCTATGCGGCCATAATATGTTTGTATATTCCCATTTGGATCTGTGCCATCTATGCGAACACCACTATTTTGATTGGTGCTCCTTTTATCTTGGGCAACTGTGTAAAATGTATTCCCATTTATCTTGTACCCTTGGTACGTGAGGATATGCCACGATGGCTGCCTAGCCAACAAATACAGTTGCTCATCAATATTGTCATCGCCTTGACATTCTTTTCGCAACCAACCACTGAAACTTTTCATGTGCTGACGCCTAATCCAAGCTTCAGTCTTCCCTGGAAACTTGGATCGTAAGAACTCCTTATGTATCTCGATGTACGGATGCACCAATGACGAGTTCTGAAGAACTATGTAGTGTGCTTTATTGAAATAATCGTCTTCCATGCCAATATATGTTTTCTTCCCTAAAGTTCCTTTACCACTGAGTCTCCCCTCATGTCGTGATTCGGGAACGCCAATCGGAGCAATGTCAGGAATAAAGTCAACACAGAACTCAATGACCTCCTCTGTTCCATAGCCCTGGGCGATGCTTCCTTCAGGCTTAGAACGGACTTTCACATATTTCTTCAAGACTCCCATAAATCTCTCAAAGGGGAACATGTTATGTAAGAACACAGGTCCAAGAATACTAATCTCCTTCACCAAATGAACTAGGATGTGTGTCATGATATTAAAGAAGGATGGAGGGAACACCAACTCAAAGCTGACAAGACATTGAACCACATCGTTCTGTAGAGTAGCTAGTTCCACTGGATTGATTGCCTTCTGAGAAATTGCATTGAGAAATGCACATAGCTTCACGGTGGCTAGACGTACATGTGGAGGTAGAATTCCTCTTAAAGCAACTGGAAGCAATTGCGTCATAAGCACGTGGCAGTCGTGGGACTTTAAGTTTAGGAATTTTTTATCTGGCACATTTATTATACCCTTTATATTGGAGGAGAATCCCGATGGGACCTTGATGCTGCTTAGACATTCGAACATGCTGTCCCTCTCTTCTTTGCTAAGCGTGTAGCTAGCAGGACTTAAGTAATGACGTCCATCACCTGTCTTCTCTGGATGAAGGTTGTCTCGTTCTTTCATGCACTGCAAGTCCTGGCGTGCTTCAAGTGAATCCTTTGGCTTCCCGTACACACCCATGAATCCTAACAGGTTCACACAAAGATTCTTTGTCAGGTGCATCACGTCGATTGCGTTGCGGACCTCTAGGACTTGCCAATAGGGTAGCTCCCAAAAGATGGACTTCTTCTTCCACATGGGTGCATGTCCATTAGCATCTTTGGGAACAGATTCACTGCCTTGTCCCTTTCCAAATACTACTTTCACATCCTTGACCATTGCGAGTACATCTTCCTCGGTTCGGTTATGAGGCTTCTTCCGGTGGTCTGGCTTACCTTTAAAATGCTTCCCTTTCTTTCTTACTTGGTGGTTCAAAGGAAGGAATCGACGATGGCCAAGGTACACGACCTTTTGACATCTTTTCAAATATATACTGTCAAGGTCATCAAAACAATGTGTGCATGCATTATATCCTTTGTTTGTCTGACCTGAAAGATTACTTAAAGCAGGCCAATCATTGATGGTTACGAACAACATTGCTCGTAGGTCAAAGTGTTCTTGTTTGTACTCATCCCAGACACGTACACCTGGTTTGTTCCATAAAACTAGAAGTTCTTCAACTAATGGCTTCAGATATACATCAATATCGTTGCCAGGTTGCCTCGGACCTTGGATGAGGATCGGCATCATAATGAACTTCCGCTTCATGCATAACCATGGAGGAAGGTTGTAGATACATAGAGTAACTGGCCAAGTGCTATGACTAGTGCTCTGCTGTCCAAAAGGATTCATACCATCTGTACTTAAGGCGAACCTTAAGTTTCTAACCTCATTTGCAAACTCTGAAAATTCTCTATCTATCGCTCTCCACTGGGACCCATCAGCTGGGTGTCTCAGCATATTGTCTACCTTACGGTCTTCTTTATACCACCGCAACAACTTTGCGTGGTCTTTATTTCTGAACAAACGTTTTAAGCGTGGTATTATAGGAGCATACCACATAACCTTGGCAGGGATTTTCTTTCTAGGACGTTGTTCACCCTCGACGTCACCAGGATCATCGCGCCTGATCTTATACCGCGATGCTTTACATACCGGGCATTCATCCAAATTCTCGTATTCATTGCCATGGTAGAGGATACAGTCATTAGGACATGCATGTATCTTCTGGATTTTTAATCCCAAAGGGCAGACAACCTTTTTTGCTTCGTACGTAGTGGTGGGCAATTCATTTGGCTTCGGAAGCATCTTCTTTATGAGGTTTAATAAATTCCCAAATGCCTTATCGGATACACCATTCTTTGCCTTCCACTATAGCAATTCCAGTGTTGTACCCAGCTTTTTTTGCCCCTCTTCGGCCGTCGGGTATAGCAACTTCCTATGATCCTCAAGCATGCGCTCCAACTTAACTTTCTCTTTTTCACTTTCCCATTCTTGTTGTGCATCACGAATGGCATCGCCAAGAGCATCACCGAGATCATCTTCTACCGCTACCTCTTCTTCATCTCCCCCCATTGTAGTATCATCAAAGGCACCATACCGAGCAATAATGTCATCAATGTCTAAATCTTCTCCTTCACCTTCTTCCATCATGACCCCGCTTTCTCCATGCTTAGTCCAACATATATAGTTTGACATGAAACCTGACTTAAGCAAATGTGAATGAAGACTCATTGAGCTTGAATATTCCTTTAAATTCTTACATAGGGCATATGGACAGCATATGAAACCATCCCGCTTATTTGCCTCGGCCACACCTAAGAAATAGTGCAAGCCCTCTATAAAGTCTTGGGAGCGGCGATCGGCATTGTACATCCAATGGCGTGACATAATCTGTATTACACGACAAATTATGAAAACCTTGAACATAATTAAGTATTTTATTACACAACATAAATGACACACACACGGTTGATTAATTAACTAAGCCTGGCTACAACGTAAGCAATCCCAACTATCACTAAACAAACTAAAACTACAATGCACTTCAGTAACATAATTATTTTGTGATCGTACGCAACTAAAACAGACAAATCATTCTTCTGTTGAATATCAATAAGCTTCTCCTGCTGGCTCACTGCCTCATCAGCAGCATCCGCTACCTCAAGCGCACCCAAATTCTGCACGTATGTAGCATAATCTTCCTCCCAGTACCAACCATCGCATCCATTGCCCTCCCACTGAAATTAAAGCCAAAAAATATTTAGTCAAAAATATTCAAGAAAAGCAGGTCAATTAGCCATAATTATAAAATGCGTAAGAAACTCACATCGCGATCCGGGCACTTGTAGAAAACACGACCCTTGTTGGGTCCCTGTCTCTTGACTCGGTACTCCATCACAATCTTCTGCTTACACTTGCCGCAGATAATGAGAGGGAGTTCTGGCCTCAGTCGTTTCGCAACCGAACGAGAGGCCGAGGATCCAGTAACAGTTGTCATCTACTTTCTATACTTATTTTTGCAAACTAGTGTAAATTTCATATTTTCAAATATCCATCAAATTATAGCTCAAAAACATGTTTCAATAAATAACCATCCGTACTAGTTGACCTTGCTTACGTGATCATCTCGGCGAGCATTTCTCCACCGGACGGCACCGTACTTGGCCAAGGAAGAGCTCCGATTCTACGAGAAAGGGAACACGGTCTTCCACGACCGTTGCCGCTCTCCCTCGTAGAATCAAAGCTCCTCCTTGATGTCCGTTACCGCTCGGCAGAGAACATGCTCGCCGAGATGAACACGGTCCGCAAGTTCAACTAGTACGGATTTTCTACAATTTTCTAACAATTTTCTAAGTTTTTCATTTCATGGAAAAATTAATTCTAAGATCACGTAAGCCACCGGGGACGAGAATGGCGCGTGCTCCAGCGAGGACGAGCGAGGCGTGATTTTGATGAACTAATTTAACTTTTGTTTATCCAAACATATATGCAAATCATCATGTGATTTTGAGCTAAAAATGACATATAAAATCATAATAAAGTCCAACATATAAAGTTACACATGCATCTACATTGCAAAATGAGATAAGCTACTGATAAAACATAAGAGGATTAAGTTTGTTACCTCCAAAATCGAAGAGCAACACCAATGGAGGGGGAGAGTGCAAGAACAACAGCAAGCTGAAGAACAGAGGCAGTGAGTTTGAATAATGGAATGGCTCGGGCTCGGGGAGGAAGAATTGAGCAGAATTATAGGCCGGGATAATTAGTCCCGGTTAGGGGTCCAAACCGGGACTAAATATTAATCTTTATTCCCGGGGAATAACCCAAACCGGGACTAAAAGCTTTAGTCCCGGCTGGTATTACCAACCGGGACTAAAGGTAAACCTTTAGTCCCGGTTGGTAATACCAGCCGGGACTAAAGATCCCTGCCCCGCGGACGACCGTTGGGCAGGGACCTTTAGTCCCGGTTGGTATTACCAACCGGGACTAAAGGGTCCTTTAGTCCCGGGGGCAAAAAATGCCGAGGCTAATGCTAAATTGGGACATCGTTCTAAAGTCTGTTCTCTAGTAGTGAGAACAGATGGTTTAGAAAATCCAAGAATTCGTATGTTCATTCATGGTATGAAATGCAGTAGCTGCTTTAATTTCGTGCAAGATATGATGATATCTTATCATTATATCTTATTCTTACTATTGGATTCCCGTTAATCCTCATGAGAAGTACGTATTAAAAAAGTAAATATTCAAAATTCTTACAAATATTAGGAATATCTGGCCATCAATTTAGAATAGAGAAGCAAGATTCTCCTAGTTTCCAAATTAAATTAATATGGTATGCACTACAAACTTTGTTGTATGCCCATCAACCCATGTTTAATAAGGACCTGATGACCGTTTCAGCCAAGCTCTCTAGTGAGCGACCCTCGATTTGAGAGTCATGACATTGAGGATGATGATGGTGATGGTGTTTCTCAGACTTCAATTTTTTTATGAGTGGGTTCAAGCAAACGCTTTTGGGGGGTTTCAGCATATAACGCAAAGGATGGTGTGGAGGTCGTGGAGTATCCATTGACTTCAAGAATGGAGGTGATGGTGCCGCATACACGCGTGGATCCGCCGGAGGAGATGTCTTCGGCGAGGAAGGCTTGCGATCGGGCTTTTGCGGCAGCGTGCCGCTACTCCGGGGGCCGCGACCTGGTGGAGGAGATTATGGCCTCCAACTACTGCCCCCTGGGCAGAGACAACCCAGCCTTTCGGCTGGAAAAGGTGAAGGTTCCCGTTTTTTGGCCGGAGGCCGGGATTCCTTTCCTCCGCTTTGCTGTTTTCGATGGCGGAGACCTTCTTCCTGGTTCTAGCGCCATAATGGTGTTGCCACTGATGCTTGGGGTGGTTTTTTGTTAAGGTCGGAGGCCAGTTTGGCCGAGGTTGTTTTTGCCTTGATGCCTGAATTTGTTCAGGTCTTCGTCAAGGTCGGAGGCCTGTTTGGCTAAGGTGGTTTCTGCCTTGCTGCCTGAATCTGGTCAGGTCTTCGTCAAGGGTCGGAGACCTGTTTGGCCAAGGTGGTTTCTGCCTTGATGCCTGAATTTGGACAGGTCTTTGTCAAGGTCGAAGGCCTGTTGGGCCAAGGTTGTTTTTGCCTTGATGCCTGAATCTGGTCAGGTCTTTGTCAAGGTCGGAGGCCTGTTTGGCCATAGAGGTTGTTTCAAATTGCCAAGGCCTGTGGCCGGCGCTTTGAAAGGACCTGTGCTTATTTTTGTTCACCGAATATTGCGGCGCCAGAGCTGGCCGCTTTTGGTTTTGGACTTTTCAAGCGTTCTTTTTAGGAATTACCTCTTTATACTTCTAGAGGATTTTTACATTGAGCCTGCCTCGTTAAAAACCTCACCTCCGCTTGGAGTTCCCCTATGAGGAAAAGAGTACAGGCTCTTTTACATTTTTTTTTGGGTTAAAGAAAAAAATGAACTGAAAAGTAAATGAACGGGGGGGCCTCCGCTTATTATTTGCGGAGGTTGCCCTTTGGTACATTGCCTAGATGTAGAATCTGCGGAGGCTGTCAATATTCTAGGTGTGGGTTGTCATGACACCTTCACTGTCGGTCAAGTGGAAAGAGCCTGGGCGCCCTGCTGCCATTGCTATGTATGGGCCTTCCCATTTCGGTTGCAGTTTGCCAACAAGTTGTGCGTTGGGGTTTTTTTAGTACGAGGTCTCCGTGTTTTATGTCTTTTCTTACCACCTGAGAGTCTCTCCACTTCTTGGTTTGGGACTGATATTTTGCAATGTTTTCGACTGCTTCCAGTCTTGTGGCTTCTATTGTTTCCTTTGCATATTTTTCATCTTGCGACATTAGCTGTGTCGTTGTGCGGAGGCTTTCGTGCTTGATTTCTTCTGGCATCATGGCCTCTTCTCCATAAAGCAGTTTGAATGGTGTGAATCCTGTTGTTCTTGAGATAGATGTATTATGTGACCAAATCACTCTGGGTAATTCATCTACCCACTTTCCTTTGCGTAGGCCCAGCAATGTTTTTGATATTGCTGAAAACACTATTCTGTTTGCTCTTTCCACAACACCATTGGACTCTGGGTGGTATACTGAGGTGAAGGCTAGTTTTGTCCCAATGCTTTTGTAGAATTCTTTGAAGTTCTCTGAATTGAATTGCTTTCCATTGTCTACTGTCAGAATCCTCGGTACACCGAATCTGCAAATGATGTTTTGCCAGAAGAATTTTCTGACAGTTTCTGAGGTTATCTTCGCCAGCGGCTTTGCTTCTATCCATCTTGTAAAATATTCTACTGCCACTACTGTGAATCTGTTTCCTCCTTGGAATGGTGGTAATGGGCCGACCAGGTCCATACCCCATCTTTGTAGCGGCCATGTCGGAGGTATAAGCTGGGTCTCCGACGACGGTTTTGACTGCCCGGGAGAGAATGTTTGGCATGCTTTGCATGTTCTAACTGTCTGCTCTGCGTCTTGTATGTGTGTTGGCCAGTAAAAGCCTTGCCTTATTGCCTTTGCTGATAATGCTCTAGAGCCAATGTGCGACCCGCAAATTCCTGAGTGTATTTCTTGAAGCAACTCTATGCCTTCGCTCTGCGATATGCATTTGAGGAGAGGCTGGACTACTCCTTTCTTGTACAGTACACCATCTATGATTGTGTAATTTCTTGCCCTGGCCTGTATTCTTGCTGCTTTTGCTTCATCTTCTTCGGTGGTTTTGCCTTCCAAGAATTCTGTTATCGCCTTTCTCCAATCTTCATTTTGCAGGTGTAGTATGGGCTTAGGTGCCTTAGATGTCTCCACAGTTGCCGGAGACTTCATGGTCTGGTAAAAAGTGTTTGGTGGTAGTGGCAGGTTGTTTGCCATAGCTTTTGCTAGTTCATCTGCCTCTGCATTTTCTGCTCTTGGGATGTGCTTCAGGGTGAAGCCCTCGAATCTCCGCTCCATGTTTCTGACAACGGATAAGTATTTGATGAGTTCTGGCTCTCTTGATGTGTATTCTTTCTCTACTTGGCCAGTAACCACTTGAGAATCTGTTTTGACTGTCAATGTTTTTGCCCCTAGGGCCTTTGCTTTACTGAGTGCTAGGATCAGGCCTTCATATTCTGCTATGTTGTTTGTTGATTTGAACTCTAGCCTTGTTGCGTATTTCAGTCTGACGCCGGAGGGTGCTGTTAGGACGGTGGAGGTTCCTGCTCTGGCTTGGCCCCAGGCTCCATCTGTGAATGCTATCCAGCTTTGAGTGGTTGGTTGTACCTTGGGCTCTATCGGAGGTGTCCAATCTGCTACAAAATCGGCTAGTGCTTGTGATTTGATTGCTGTTCTAGGGATGTATGAGATACCAAACTGTGATAGCTCTGTAGCCCATTTGCCTATTCTGCCGGAGGCTTCTTTGTTTCTGAGCAAGTCTTGTAGTGGCAGCGATGTTGGAACTGAGATTTCGTTGGCTTGGAAATAATGCTTTAGTTTTCTTGATGCCATCAGCACTGCGTAGGCAACTTTTTCTACCTTAGTGTAGTTTAGCTTGGCTCCGGACAGTGCTTCTGAGATAAAATAAACTGGCTTTTAAGTTTTGCCTGATTCTTTTTCTAGCTCGTGAACTAAGACTATGCTGACTGCATGGTCGAAGGCCACCACATATAGCAATAGGTGGCTGTCCGATTCTAGGACGGAGACCACCAGTGAGTTTGCCAGATACTCTTTCAAGTTATGAAATGCCGCCAACTGCTTGGATCCCCACTCAAAGTTGTCTCCGCCCCTCAGGGCTTGGAAGAAGGGTAGGCTGCGTTCTGTTGATTTTGAGATGAATCTGTTGAGCGCTGCTATTCTTCCCGTCAGCTTTTGCACTTCTTTCTTGTTTTTGGGTTCTGCCATTGTCATTATTGCTCTGGTTTTGTCTGGGTTCGCTTTGATGCCTTTGCTGCTTATGATGTATCCGAGCATCTTCCCTTTTGTGACTCCAAATATATATTTTTCTGGGTTGAGGTGGAGGCCAGCTGTCCTGAGGTTGGCGAAGGTCTCCTGTAAGTCGGAGACATGATCATCCTTGTTCTTGCTCATGACCACTATGTCGTCGACGTAGGCTATGATGTTTCTATCTAGTTGTGGGCCCAAAACTTCCTTTGTCATTCTGGCAAAGGTTGCTCTGGCATTTTTGAGGCCCTTCGGCATTCTGGTGTAGCAATATGTCCCGAATGGAGTGGTGAAACTTGTCTTGTCTTCGTCTTCTTTTTTCATCCAGATTTGGTGATACCCAAAGAAATAGTCGAGGAGAGAAAACCTCCGGCATCTGGCTGCCTTGTCGACGGAGGCATCTATTCTTGGCAATGGAAAAGGGTCTTTTTTGCAAGCTTTATTCAGATCTGTGAAATCTATGCACATTCTCATTTTGCCATTCTTCTTTGGTAACAGTACTATATTTGCAAGCCATTCTGAATACTTGACTTCCCTGATGACTTTTGCATCTAGCAATCTTTGCACCTCCGCCTTTGCTGCCAGGATTCTGCCCTCCGACATTTTCTCTATTTCTGCTTTCTTGGCCTCATGTTTCCATTGATATCCAGTTCATGCTGTATGATGTCCCTGCTGACTCCCTGGAGGTCGGAGGCTGACCAGGCGAAGATGTCTCCATGAGCTCTTCCTCCTCTGCTTTGCTCAATTCTGAGCTGATTGTTACTTTTCTGTCTGGTAACTCCTTTCCTAGAGGGGTCACCTTTGTCTCTTCTTGACCTGCCATATCTATTTTTCCTCTAGGCATATTCGGAGGCTCTAGTTCTTTGTCTGCCGACTTGACTACATTGATGTTTCTTTGGGCTCTATAGATTGCTTTTTCTATGTTTCTTGCTTCTTTATGGCTGCCTCGGACTGTGATAATACCATGGAGTGCTGGTATTTTCATGCACAGGTAGGCCATATGCAGGGCTGCATTGAATTTGGTTGTGAATCCTCTGCCCAAGATGTCATTGTATGGGTAATACAGATCGACGACGTCGAAGGTTATGTACTCGGTTCTAGCATTTGCTTGGGTTCCAAACAACACTGGGAGTGAGATTTTTCCTAATGCTTGTATCTGCTTGCCTCCGAATCCTATCAAAGGGGATTCAAAGGGCTGTAGTTGATTTCTGCTGAGCTTCATTTGGTCGAAGGTATTTGCGAAGATGATATCTGCTGAACTGCCAGTGTCAATCAGTACTCTGCTTATCTCCCACGCTGCTATGTTGGTCTTGATTACCATTGCATCTGTGTGAGGGTAGCTTTCTAACTGGAGATCTTCTTCTATGAAGGTGATTGGGACTCTAGACCAATCTGTGTATTTTCCTGGGCCTTGGACTGCTACGTTGTTTACCAGGCGGAGGTGATCTTTTTTCTGCTTTTTCGTTTGAAACTCCATTGATGATCCTCTGGTGATTGGTAGTATCATGCCTATTGTTGGTAGCGGTCCATGGGCGTTGACTTGGTTTTCTGGGTTTGGCTCATTTTTTGGTATTGGTGGTTGGTTGTGAGGTGGCGGCGGAGGCAGTTGCTGCATGTGCTGCAGTTGTGGCGGAGGCTCGAACCTGCTTTGGTTTTGTGGCGGTGGGTTTGTTTCAAGGTAGGTTATGTGGGGAGGTTTTGGGTTTATGTAGGTCAGGCTTGCGTCCGACCTGTAGTTACCCGTCGAAGGCTGCTACGAAGGCGTTGACCGCCATGCTGGTAGGAAGTTTGGGTAATAGGCAGAGGCCAGTGTGGAGGGATGTATTTGGTTTGCGTTTAGCACTGGGTACATTAGGCAGTACTGCTGGTGGCCAGTTGTGTAGGTGGTGTTGACCTCTCTTGCGCTCTGCTGTGTCGGAGGTTGGGCTGTCTGTTTGTTCTTCATCCTTTCCTATGTCTCTTTTGTCTCCGGACAATCTTTGGTGCTGTGCCCTGCGCTTTCACCATGAAAAACGTAATATGGCCTGCGTTGTTTCTGCTTGTGGTTTTTGTTCCAGTTTTTGCCTTGGTAACCTTGCTGACCTTGGTTCCTGGTCTGGGTCTCCGGCCCTGCTGGCGCTGCCAGTTGCCCTTGTTCGGGGTAAGGTTGACCCTCGATGCTGAGCACTTGCCCCTGGCCTGGTTTCTGATTTGATGCATTCTGGTTCGTATAGCTTTTCTGGGAGTTTTTGCTGCTGTTTTGCTGTCTGTTTTGACCCTGCTCCTCCAGCCTTTTTCGGAGGTCATTGCCTGATCTGCAGTATTTCTCGAACTCGTCATACAACTGCTGTGTGGAAGTTGGTTTCTTTCTTGCTAGGTGTGCTGCGAATGGCCCGATTCGGAGGCCTTTGATTGCTGCTTCAATGGCGATCTCGTCTGGGACGTCTGGTGCCTTCGCCTTTAGTTGCACGAATTTCCGGAAGTAGTCGTGTAGTGTCTCTCCCGACATTTGCTTACATTGGAACAGATCTGTGGAAGTCAGCGACTGTGCTGTTAGCCCCTTGAAATTTGCCAATATCTTGTATCGGAGGTTTTCCCAAGAATAGACTGTGCTTGGTTTGAGCATAGAATACCAAGCCAATGCGTCGCCTTCGACTGCAATGACAAATGACTTTGCCAAGACGGTGTCGTCTCCGCCGACGGAGGCTACTGCTGCCTCGTAACTCATAATGAACTGATGGGGGTCTGTCTTTCCGTTGAACTTTGGTAGTGTGATTGGCTTGTACGCCGTTGGCCATGGCGACTATTGTATGCCTTCAGAGAGTGGGGACTTGGGATCGATAGGCCTCTGCATCACCTGAGATGGCATCGTGGGCGAGCTGATCACTAGCGGAGGCCCTTGTGGTATGGTTGCAGTTGGTGTTGCTGCGGAGGTTGGGATTGCGGAGGTTGACGCTGGTACTGCATGCTGCATACTTAGCATCTCAGCATGTAGGACTGCCAACTGCTGCCTTATTTCTACTACTTGTGCTGACGCTTGAGTAGCTTGCTGATTAGCTGCGAATGCTGCTGCCATTCTGTCCCTCTCTTGTTGTGCTCTTTGCAACTGTGCTTGCAGCTGTTGCAGTTCTTGCTCAAGTGTTATGCCTGAATTTTGTTGGGCCTCCGGATCTTGAATCTCTGGATCTTGGTGTTCCGGTGGTTGACCCTGGGCATCTGCTCTGGTGTCATCCTCCGCTGGCGAGGTTGCGTAGGTGCTACGAGTGGTTCGCCTAGGCCTTCCTCTCTAACCCGTGGTTGTTGCTACTCTGGTGGTGGTTTTCTTTTCCCAGCCATTGTTGGTTTGCCTTGGCCAAACTACGGTAGGCGCCAATGTTGAGACTTGCGGTCTCAGACGGTGAGGAAGTGGTAGGGGCCTCCGCCCGATGAGTGCAGTAATCGGGCGGAAGCTTTAGAAGGGTTGGCATAGCAAGTGGGCGTGTAAGGGAGTGACGCGTAATGCTGTGGTTTCATTAATACATTCACCAACCTTCTTCGTACTGTTACAAGTGTTCCCTATTTATAGGGCTCAACTACCGCCTTTGCGGTGTTTACAACAGTGCCCCTCAACTGCTACAGTACATTCTGGGAATATTCATCTACTTGCTCTTCGTCTCGGGGGTAATCTTGCCACGCCACTATCAGATACTGGGCCTGCGCGACCAACCGGCCCAGCAGGCCTCAGGATTCGTTGATGGGCCTTCGGCCCTCCACCGTCGGTCTTCGCCTTAGGGACGCCGAAAGCCACCGACCTCCGACGCCTGGTTCAGTCGTGCTCCTGCTCGGGCCTCCGCCCATATGAGCGGAGGCCCAACCGGAGTGCCAGCGCCGTCCATGAGTGCCTTCCTCTGCTTACCTGCACACACATATTAGACGTTGGCATTTGATTAGCCTATCAGTGGGGCGGCCTCCGCCCTCTTCGTCCGGAGGTGCCTGCGCGCCTAACGGTCTGGAGGCGTGGTGGCTGGGCCTTCGCTTAGGTGATCGGTTGGAGACATCTTTGCGAACTGCTGACCACATAGGTCTCTGCTACTCTCGGAGGCCGTGTTACAACAGTCGTAGCCTTAAGAAAACAACCAGTAAAAATGTATTTATAGTGGCGGTTTTAATAACCTAGCGACACTATAAATAATTTGTAATAGACGTCGAATATTAAAAATTAAGTACTAAAATTTGAATTTTTCAAAAGGCCTCGGACGGAGAAATGACCAAAATAAAAGTTATAGATCTCGAAAAGTTATAGAACTTTCTTGTTTATAACTTTTCCATTTGAAATCATTTGATGTTTTAAAATGGTGTTTGAAATACAATTTTTAAATGATTGAAGAACTCTGATCTTTTTTTAATCTCCGGTTAAAACTTGTAACTAGTCTTTCTCCCTCATACTAACTTCAAATTTTATAATTTTTTTTCTAAAATTTTCTAAAATCATGCTCTATCAATTTGTTATGTTTTTACAGCTATTATTTTGCCCATCTTTTCATGTGACTATGTTTTATCTATTTGAATTTTGAATATCAAAAACTAACAACTTCAAACGTCATTTTGAAAGAGTAAATGATTTCAGCTGAAAAAATCATCAACAAATAAGTTGTAGAATTCATCAAGATGTACAACTTTTATTTTGCTCATTTCTTCATGCGACAAAGTGATAGTAACATTGTTCATAAAATTTACATCTCTCTTATAGTTTATGAAATCATATGAGAGATATATAAAATTTATGAATAATATTAGTACCACTTTGTCGGATGAATAAATGACTAAAATAAAAGTTGTAGATCTTGATGAGTTCTATGACTTTGTTGTTGATGACTTTTTCAGCTGAAATCATTTACTCTTTTAAAATATTGTTTCAAGTTCAAATTTTTTAAAATTCAAATTTTGAATTGTCCGAACAAAGTCACATGTGCGATTAGTTCTTTCCTCTTCCCATGCTATAATATCTAGAGGGATTGAACCTACCATCCAATCACAAGTAGTTATCAAAGGCTGACTAAAATTGCAATGCTCTAGCATAATCAGCTTCATTAATTTTAGATTATTTTGCACTAAAATATAAATAAAGAAGCAGAACCTTATGCCGTTTAACCACCTAATTTCACTAGTACATGCCACTATTTTCCATACTGGACTAAGTCATGTACTCCCTCCATACTGGTAATTCAAGTCGTTTTGGAAAAGGCTTTGGTCAAACATTGAGAATATAAATCATGAATAACTCTTAAGTTATTGAGTTTGAAAATATAAAAATCATATGAATAAATTTGTCTTAAAAAGTACTTTCATATATATATATATATATATATATCGCTTTCCAATAAATATTTTTTATGAAAATAAGAAGTTAAAGTTATGCTTTAGAGACCGTGTCATTGTCCAAAATGACTTGAATTACCAGTATGGAGGGAGTACAAATTAAAGGGTCGGAAAAGTTCTATTAAAGTATGAGGTAAAAATAAGTTTGTTAGAACAAAGGGGAGACCAGGACAGAGACACGGATTTATTCCCTTTGAATAATTTACATACTTGCATGTGCAACGGTAACACGGTAGGTGTAAAGAATATAGATTTTTCGAATTTTACATTGCACTCTGTTGTGCTCTATTCCACCCCTTACTACACTCTAGAGCACCACCGAGTTCTTAAAAAACAAAGTAATGGAAATAGGGCTGTCCTTTGTGCCCTTAGGATCGTCGTAGTGGCAATGTATGTCAAATAAAATTCTGGAAGTAATATACTAACTCCGTCCAAAAAAGAATGTTATTTTAGGTGTGAACTAAGCTAAACTTTCTTAAATTCGAAGGTTTATAGAAAATATTGACAACATTTTTTCTTATCTCTGAGTAGGTTAATTATGAAAATATATTTCATGATTCATCTAATATATCGTAGTTACTACACATATTAGTATATTTTTGACTTTTTTTGTATATATTTGGTCAAACTACTTTGAAATTTATTGACCTCTTGAAAAACGAGAAAAATCAGAATGACATTCTTTTTGGGATGGATGAAGTATATCACAATTATCATAATTAAAAATATCAGCCGGTAGGAAGAAGTATATCACACTCCAAGCTCTCTAGTGAGGGACCCTCGATTTGAGAGTCTTGACGTCGGAGGACGATGATGTTGATGATGTTTATCTTCGATTTTTGATGAGTGGGTTCAATCAACGCTTTTGGGGGGTGGGTTTCAGCATATATGGGGCATGTTTGGATTGAGACCTGGCATGTCTGGCAACGAATCCTGACCCAGACGTCCAAAATCGGACGGCTGGGGAGCTTGCCTAGGCCAGGCGCAGCTTCCACTACTATAGAAAAGGTTTGTAGCAACAACTCAATTTTTTATAGGGGCGTCTAGTGACGGAGCCGCTCCTACAGTGGGCGTGCTTGGGACCTGCGAGACCAGCCACCCCTACAAATGGCACGGTAGGGGCGGCTAGTGATACGAGCCACCCCTACTATTCAATTTGTAGGGGCGGCTATGACCAGCGCCGTCCCCACTGTTGTGATTTTTAGGGACGGCTCAATCACCAGCCGCCCTTACAAATGTTTCACGTATAAATGGCTGCAGCCCCCTTCTTCCTCCTCGGGTCACTCACTCTTATACGAAAAAGGCTTGGGAGGCCTTAGGCACCTCCTAAAAAATGCTCTACTAAGGGGGAGGTTTTGGTCTAAAATCCTTTGATGGAGAGGTTGTAGAAGGCAAGGAAATGCTAGTCTAAACTTTTTTTGAAGTTTTAATGGTTGGTTAGTGAGTAATTAGAGTTTTGCTTTTTTCTAACTTCTATGGTGCTGGAGCTACTTATGAAGCAAATTAGACCAAAATTTTGAAGGTACTAGGGTAAATTGGGTAGAGGAATAAGATTATACCCCTATTTAGTCGATGTTTCTTGATTTTAGTGAACAATTAGTTAGTTTTATGGATGTTTCATGTGCATCTAGATCTAGGGTTTGATTTTTCTATTAATTTTATTTTTGTAAATTTATGTTTGATGAAATTGGGCTAGGGTTTGCATGAAAGATAGTGGGTAAAATATTAATTGTTGTCTTTGAAATTGTTTATTGTAATCAACAAATATATATTTTTAATTATTTATGGATAATTAGGCCATTAATTAATTATCCTCTACCATGGTGTGTTTGAAATGCTTCATGTAATTATATTTGATTTATATTTATATATATCTGAAGTATGTACAATTATTCTCAAGTAATTATTAATTTGATTCTTATATATATATATATATATATATATATCTGAATAAGTAGTCCTTTAATGTATTTTCTTTGGTTGCTGTTGTTGTAAAAGATGGAGTACAAGAACTCTTGGATGTATGGTTCGTTAAGGTTTAAGGCAGGTTTCGTGAAGAGGTGGATAAATTTATTGAAGCCGCAAAGAAGCATGCAACGACGTTGACAGAGAATAAGGACATAATTATTTGTCTCTGTAAAGATTGCAAGAACCTTATCTCATTGACATATATGACTATCATTAGATCATATTTGATTATGTGAGGATTTGTTAAGGACTACACAGTGTGAATTCATCATGGTGAAACAGTTGTTGTTATGACAACAATGAGGAGGAAGACGATGCCGAAACCCTAGAATCCCTGTCACAATATTTAGCAGAGCTTGATGTACGAATGGATCCTGAGTTTGGCAACGAACAAGGTGGTGATGCTGGTGGTTAGGATGGTAACGACGAAGGTGGTGCCAATAATGATAGCGGAGCACTGTCGGGGATGAAGATGATTATGATGATTTAGAGGAAATGATTCAGGTCATTGGACTAGAGATTTTACTAAAGAGCCCGAAAGGTCTAGAAAATTTAGAAAGGGTGAAAAAAGCATCGAAGGAGACTGTGTATGGTGTTGAAAAAGGTTGTCCGATACACTGGATACTGCTACGTTTTGTGCTTGAGCTACTCATCCTGAAGGCTAAGTACGGCTGGTCAGACTGTAGTTTCAATGATCTATCGTGTCTCCTGTCATGGTTGCTGCCACAGCCAAACTCAGTTCCCGCCAACACATACCAAGCAAAGAAGGTTATAAGTCCATTGACAATGGGGGTTGAAAAAATCCATGCGTGCCCCAACCATGGTATCCTTTTTCGTGGCGACATGTTCAAGTCACTAGATAAATGTCCTAGGTGTGGGGCCAGTCGGTACAAGAACAACGACCTTTACGACAGGGATAAAGTCTCCAAGGGGAACAAGAGGAAGAAGGGTGGGAAAAAGGCGGTACAAGATTCTCAATCCCTAGAGGACACTCCATTAGGCAATGATGCAAAGCAGAGAAGAATTCCTACCTTGGTAATATGGTACCTAACAGTGGTCGACCACTTGAGGTGTATATTCCTAAACCCTAAGGAAGCCACACTCATAACATGGTGCGATGATGAGAGCAAGGTGGTTGATGATGTGATTGCACATCCGGCCGATGGTACTCAATAGCAACGCTTCGATGACAAGCACAAAGAATTCAGCGCTGGCCCAAGGAATATACGGTTTGGGTTGAGCACCGATGGAATGAATCCCTTCAATGAGAGGACTAGCGACCACAACACATGGCTAGTGATCTTGACCATATACAACATCCCAACATGGCTATGTCAGAAGAGAAAGCACCTGCTCCTCCCTATTCTAATTTTTGGTCCGGAACAAACAGGCATTGATATAGATGCGTTCCTCAAGCTTTTGATGCAAGAAATGGAGAGGCTATGGTGGCATGGGGAGCCGATGTATGATGCGTTCCAAAAGGAGTACTTCATATGTAGAGCCATGGTCTTTGTTACTACCAATGATTAACCCGCGCTATTTGTTTTGTCTGAATAGATCAAAGGGAAGACGGGATGCTTAGTCTGCTTGGATGGTACTACATAGGTATACGTAGATGCATCCAAGAAGACAGTTTATCTAAGGTACCGACGCTTCTTAAAGACAAATCATAAATACCACAGCAAGATGTACTTCAGATACTATCACAACACCCCGGAGAATCAACCCCCACCGTAGAATCGATTACTAGTCATTGATAAAATAACACTGATAACAACCGGTCCCAAACCCCGATAACATCTGAAATCCATGTGCTTGTAGGCTTTGCATTATGTGCCTGTTTGGTTTGCAGCTTTAAGACCGGCCAGCCCCACCACACCACCACTACACTCCAGCATGCATGAGAGACTTGAGACAAGGCGATGGAGTTGCATGCATGCACTTTGCATTTGCAATAATGCTAGCTGTGGTCACAGGATGGTACGACGACGTACATATATACTTGCCAGAGATGAAGTTTGTTTAGATCCTCTTTTTTTTCAGAAAATGTCTAAATTAATTTTAGAACATTAAGAGGATATATATGATGATATATACGTGTGCCAGAGCGTCGAGGGTGACAAGAAGTATCACTTTTGACATGATAAAATAATTGCTGATGCATGTCAACTAACAGCTAGCGTGCACGATGTATGCATGTCTAGTCACAAAAAAAAGATGTATGCATGGCCTGTGGATCGATCAGCGCGCACGTGATATGATGTGTATCCTAGTTCGATTGCCGGGTCAACTCTCAGCTACTGTACTACGAACGTCGAGATGGGGAAGACGACAGGTCGACAACATGCAGAGTGGCATAGCGAGGTGCTCATGATCACCGCGGGGATGCATCCATGCATGGCGAGCTGCGTGTCGGCGCGACGCCGCCGCCCTTGTATGTCGACCTAGCGGCGAGTTTGGATCAGAGGAAGCGAAGTGTCACTCGCGTAGCTGTTTGCTTCAATTGGAGTAGTTACGCGTGGGAGGTTAAAAACCACGGGCAGAAGACAATTTGAGTGAAAAACAGAGAGAGTATATTCGAACGGTCCCTCGTATTTATTACAATCACCACTCTTCTCGTATTTCCCCCCATTGCATTCCCAATACAGGCTCTTGGGGCTCTGATGTACGGAGGGGCCTTGTCGTCGAGGACGATGAAGATGGTTGCGCATTGTCCCTCTCAGTTCCCACGGGCTCCGTGGCATGGGGTCCTTGTGGCGGCTCATTATTGTCCGTCTCAATTTCCTCACGTCTTGTGCTACGGGATTCTTGCGATGGTCCAATATTGCCCATCTCAATTCCCTCGCACTCTGGGACACGGGATTCTTGTGCGAGCTGCTGGCCACCTATTCCAAAGATCTTTCGAAGCAGCTGCTGGAGCCAACCAATTCCATAAGACCTAGCAAGGACTACCACCACTGCAGGCACAAACATTCATCTATCGGTCAATAAGTACACTGCAATATAATTTTTCTTTGTAGCAAAATAAAGTAGAAAAAATAAACAAAACTATACATGCATGGTGCTATAGGTGACACTTGCGATAAGCTCAGAAAAGTTGATGGTTTTAGTCATATATCTCACTTACCAAAGAATATTACTGCTAGGCCCTCGTTAACTAGGTGGACGATCGTACTTTTCCAACCGACATCCATGCTCCACCTAATGTGAAATGCAAAATGTCAAACTTGCAGCCAAGAACAAAAACAACATGTTACTTTAATTTAATCGTTGGTGTCAGGTTCATATCTTAACTTACTTTTCTGATACATGATGTGTGTCCCAGCCGAGAAACAACATGCCAAAATACATGGAGCCCGTAGCAAAGACAAAATGGAAAAAACCATAACCATATGGTATGTCATTTTCCGACTCTACTACGTTCGTGAACTGCAAGCATTCAAGCCATATTTAGTTTGAATGGTGCAAAAACAATTCACATTTCTATTGATTTGTTTAGTTCGAGCAAACAACATATATACCTGTATACATTTGTAGTCAGTGCCTGTTGAAAAAGCAGCTACAGTTACGCTGGCCAGTTCAGCAATAAAACTCTGCCGATATTGGAATATTAATGAAATATCACCCTAGATAAGATAAGAACTTTGAAATGATTATGAGTGTGTACTTACAATCATCGTTATCCAATTTACACCTGAACCAGTGTTTTCTTTCTTGTAGCGGCTTGTCTCTGGCTCGCTGTTGAGGCCAAATTTCATATCCAAAGAAAATAAAAGAGAGTTGTGTGTCATATAAAAAACTGACGCAATCTAATAGGCAGCCACATCAAGCATGCATAAGTAAGAATGAATATTTTACCTTTTAATTGCTGACCAGCACAGGAATACAATGTATACTCCCATTAGCAATGGCTCCATGTAAAATCCTTTGGCCTAATTTAGGTGTACAATGGGTTACAAATTCACCATGCATATTCAATATATGTCACTAGCTCGCTCTTACTCTATTCGTTCTTAACGTTTCATAATCTAATAAACAAGTGTTTACTTAATTACCTTTGTCAATGATGAGATTAAGGGCATGATGTACACCAACCCCAGCGTGGAGGCAATCAACGCGACGTCCAAATAAGAGCTCATGTACCAGAAGAGCATAAGTATGATGCCCACCATAGAGCAACCGTACGCAAGTTTAGAGATCATGTTCACTTCACGGTGACTGCAAGTCAATCCACGGTGGTCAGATGGAAACGATCAAACAAAAGTTACAAAACATACATGTTGAGCAAGATATATAAAGAAAACTTACTGATTATCAAAATTTGCTTGGCCGCACCATCTGGAGTTTAGTCGTGTGATGTACCTTATCACACTTATGAGCTGAATAATAAGAAATAGCCTGCTCAATTCCAAAAACAAGATATAGCATAATCACCACATGTTAGTCACCACAAAGGAAGAACAAAAAGAAATGCTTGAATAACTAATGTGAGGTACCCTGCTCCAAAAGGTGCAACTTTCCCTGAAAATATTTCAGCCAAAAATGCCATCATCAACATGTGGTGGAATTTTGATCTTAGAAGTTGTTAGATAGGTTGGTAAAGTGACTAACCGTAGAGTTGGGTCATGTAGGTTGGTGCAAATATAGAGATAACGAAGCAACTCGCCAGGAGCACAATCTTTAGCTCCCACCGCTTGGAGTGCCAAGCGTTCCTAAGGTCATGTACATTTCTTGTGTACACAGTGGACAAGAACATAGCAAAGAAAAAGAGCTGATGGACATTTTGTTAAGGCTAAAACAAACTAAAGGAATAAAAACAAAATGTTTCGTATGGTGAAAATTGGAAGGATACGAAGAAAGTAAAGCTGATCATCAGGACAGCTTCAGCTGCAAAGCAGTCACGGTTGCCATGACAACCACTGAGTCGCTGTCTCTGAAAGAACAGTGTGGGGTTTTCTCGTAACCCCCATGTTGTAAAATTGGCGATAAGAAAAAGCACCCCGTAGACATAACGAGCATGCATTGGGCCCATGCGCTGATAGAAGTAATAGCACCCCATAGACGTAAGGGACCATGCCTCTAACCAGCCACCGCCGGTGCCACCACTCCTCTCAGTGCGCATCATGCCTGCCTCCATAATTTAAGTGCAAAATTTTTTTTGAGAATGAAGAAGAACAAAACAATACAAATTTTGCTAGATGCACAAATAATTTCAAATAATTTAGATTATTTTTTGCTAAAAATATAATAAAGGAGAAACTTTATGTTGCTATTTAACCATTAAATAATTCACTGCCACTGCTACATCTCACCATTTTCTCTACAAGTTTGAGTTGTAATCCAGAGGAGAGATTAGGTTGCATGACGATAATATTATGTGATAAAAGCAACACTTCGCGTCCGCCCCCCCCCCCCCCCTCCTCCCGTCTCCTTCAAGCCTCCCATCTCTCTGTGTCTTCCTCTCTCTTTCTCTCTCTCACTAGTAGAGAACCGAGCTTTACTCCCGGTGGGGAACCCCCTCTAGTCCTGGTTCCCCACCCGGGAGCAAGCATCCGGGACTAAAGGGGGGGTCCTTTAGTCCCGGGTCAGGAACCGGGACTAAAGGAGGACCTTTAGTCCCGGTGGGTAACACCAACCGGGACTAAAGGTGCCTCCTGACATGCCACGATGGCCGGCACCTTTAGTCCCGGTTGGTAATACGAACCGGGACTAAAGGTTTTTTTCTCTTTTCTTTTCTTTTCATTTTTTTGTTTTCTTTTCAAAATAGGTTTTCGAAATCGTATTGTACGCTGCTAATTATACATTTATACGCGCATATAGTATGTTTCGGTTCAAGCACAATGAACGTATTAAATCACACAATTCAAGCATAGAAATATATATATATATATATATATATATATATATATATATATATATATATATATATATATATATATATATATGAATGCATGCATCATATATATATTTACATGCATGCATGCATATGTGTATTTTACATTATATTATTTCATGTGCATATATTACAAAAGATTGCATTACAGTTGTTGTGACATAACAAGTTTCCTCTCATCCTCTAGCTTGACTTCAATGGCAGTGTTGGGTCGAAGTAGAACTCGCCCTTGGAATCGTTGACTTGCTCATTAAAAAATTCAGCTATAGACTCTTGAATTGCTTTGATTTGGTCTTGCCGTATGACCTTTTCCTCCAACCATCGAGTCTACAGGTTTGAATTAAAGGAAAATAAATTAATATATGTACATATATATATATATAAAGACATAGTAACACAATCAATAATAATAATTAAATGAATATATAGTGTATTTTTAACGTACTTTGAGTCTCTCTGTAGGAGTTCTTTGGGAGAGCACCTTGATAAACTTGCAAACATAGTAACCATAGTAGTTGTTCCCCTGTTCCTGCCTTAGACACCACTTTACGAGAAAAAAATTTGTCATCCAATCTGGTGATCCGGTGAAAGCTATATGTTTAATTAATAAAGATGATGCGATTCAGGGGACTTACTTTCAAAGGGATTACATTCAGTGGCGCTTTGCATTTTTCCATGTGTTGCTTCTCAATAAAGGTTTTCCAAACACTGCCCAATAAAAAATTTGCCACGTCATCAGATATAGTTAATCATCATGTTTGTGTGTATATATAGTTGCTAGAGATCCCGAAATTACCTCTGGATAATATCTATCATATCTTGGTAGTCTTGTTGTGGTTTTCTCATCGAGTCATAGATTATCAAGTGACTTTTCACCAGATCGATGTCCATCAATATCCAGTGATTGCTGCATGTGTTTATAGGATATAACGCATAACACTCATTAATTAACTAGAATCAACATATGAGCCATTAAGGATATGATCGACATGATTAACACTCACTTGAAGTTATAGGGAAAGAGTATATCCTTCTTGTGGCGTTGGTTCACTAAGAAGTTCATGAGGTTACTCTCTGACTCAGACTTCCAATTAGTCTTTGGAGTAATTGGGTCTTCGAATACTATATGGGGATCAACAAAACCAATTTCATTGCACCCTTCCTTTCTGAGCTCTGTCATTGTAAATCTGCATATATATAGTACTTGTTAGGATAATTTATATGCATATACACACATATGATGAGTTTAATAATAGATCGAAAGAATTATTACTTACAGGCAATAGCAGCTAATGATAACTTTGTCCAGAGAGGTCAGGTGGCATAGTTGATGAAATTCTGCAAAGTCAACATACATAACATCATCGCCACGGAACCAATGTTCGTCTCTAATTCTGACACCAACGCAGAAGTCTCCACTGGTAGACGCCTGCATGTACCACTTGTTTAGCAGGTACATTTGCGTCCCCAGATCAGATAAGGCTTGAGGGTTGTATAGACTCTGGCCTAGTACAAATTTTTTCTTCCAAATATCAACCTCCGCCGCACTCTCAATGTTTCCATCACCAAACATCTGGTAAAGGTCGAGACCAGTCTCATCAAGAAATTCACCAAGGTGATCCAAATCGACATCCGGAGGTATGTTTGCCTGATGCATTAATCCTAAATTCGAA